>NW_027315711.1:300000-468147 GCF_039878825.1 Excalfactoria chinensis
GAGTGCAGAAGATAATGACAAGTCCAGACTATTCTCAGAGACACATCTGATTCATTATGAAAATTCTCCCTTCCTTCTGGAAAATGTTCATTTAACTCCAGAACTTGAATTTATTTTCATGAGCTACACCAACGCTAAAAGAATAGAAGATTTGGGAGCTGTTTATTTCTTCTCATTTCCTAATCATATCTCACTCTCCTGGAAATTTTCCTCTTTATTCCTGCTGCTTTTCGAGACCCCAGCCCGAGCCTCTGTGCACTTCAATTTGTCTTAGAGAAATCCGCCTGTTTGTGGGATAAGTGAACTATTAATGACTGCAGAAAACAATGAGAACTTTTATCCTTTTAGGAAGGAGAGGCTGAAAGCACATTCTGTGCATTCTGTGAGAATGTTCACAAAACAACCGATGGACTGAAGAAATACAGGGGAGTCTCAGAGCTGTGCTCAAATTTGACAGCCCCTATTAAATTTCTGCCTCCAATCCTTTTTGCCTTCCCTCAGAACAGGAAATGGAAAATCCCTGCCTTGGCTCTCCTCTCCCAAAGTACCCTCACAAACATTCAGTTGTGCAGTGGAGCTGTGATCCCCCTGCCCCAGGCAGCAGCTGTGGCAGCACAAGCCCTTCCGGGGGGCTCCTTCCCCCCACACGTCTCCCCGCAGCGCCCTGGGCAGCTCCCCGGGCAGGCTGAGTGCTGAGCCTGGCAGGCGGCAGAGTCCCATAGCCGGCACACAGCCCCTGGGGCACAGCAGGGACCCTGCTCTGCAGGACAGCCCTGGGCACCCGCCTGCAGCCGTGCTGGGACATGCAGCACTCAGGGCTGTGCTCTGACACTGCAGCACGGATGCCCTCAGCTGGAGCGGAAGGCTTTTTCCACAGTAAGGAGCATGCAGTGCCAGATCTACTAATGGATGTCTTGGATTTGGTTAACCCTCTATGAAAAGCAGCTCATGCTCAGCATTTAGACTTACCGTGTCGTGGTCTGCTAGCAATGCTCCTGCAGTGAGCTCACAGCCTGCTCACACCATACACATCCTGTAAGCTATCTCCCCTTTCTCTCCTTCTGTCACCTGCAGGCTGGGCTGTGCACAAGAGCTGTTCCTGGGCATAGCTGTCTCTCTGTGGAGCAGCCCACTTTTATGAGATCCCTGTGTCCCAGGAGTATGGCCCAGCTCAGCAGCAGAGGATGTCATGTTTATCTTTCCCACTCGTCTCCCCTGAGTTCTCCCTGGGTCTTCATGGCCAACAGCTCCTGAAAGACAACAGCGTCATAAGTGTACTTTGAAAGCTGCTCAATTAGCTACCAGACACCCAGTGGTCAGTAACTAATTCCAGTCATATGGGGAGTGCTACCAGAGATTGTTTGATGAAACAAAAAGGGCACACAGACAAGGACAGGGTGGGTTGGACTTTCCCTGTACAGGACAGTGATTCAGCTAAGGCAGTGCAGGCATCTCATTCCTAGGTGGAAACCCTGGAGCTGAAATGGGATTCAGTTCCCCCGGACCCACAGGAGCTGGGATTCCTCTGGTTCACTGCGGCTGTGCACAAGGAGTTGCCTGTATGTGAGCTCCTGCTCTGAGTCCTCAGTCCTTCAGCAGGGAGGCAGTTGATCATACACAGACATTGGGTGATGCCCAAGGTGCCTGGGGTGATCCTGGATGCATGCCAGCACCTGGAAACTGTGTGGGAAATCCCTGATGTAGACACCTCCATCCTGAGCATCAGCTGAGGATTGGAAAGGGGATAGAGGTACTCTTGGTCATCCTAATGACAACAGACTCCAGTGTTTAGGGCACCTCAAAGTGCCTTTGTCACCCATCTCTAAGGAGCAAGCGGAGTTACTCAGCTGACTAAATGGATGAGCACACTGTTGTGGTTTTGTGTTTTTTGTTGTCAGTATTCCACAAAAGAACATCATGGAGAACAGTGGGAGTCAAAGAGCTCAAATTTTGCTTCCATGTTACCGCCTTTTTGGGCAGTTTGGGTTCTGGGACGGGAGAGGAGGGGCGGCATCCCCAGAGGACTTATCACAAAAAGGAAGTGAGGTCAGACTCTGGACCAGACCCCAGCGGCCCTCTACCTTTATCCATCTCAGCTCACAGCTGAGAAATGCACGTGCTTCTCTCGCACTGCTTTGGGTACTCTTGTCTCTGTCATTGGTTTGATTTGCTTACATTTAGTAATGTAACATCAGATTGTTGCTATTGTGTTTTCTCTTTGTTAAAACCATCTGCTTGCTCTCTGTCCTTTTCCCTTTCCTGGAGCACATGGCCCAGGGCTGGATGGGTCACAGGGCAAGAGAGATGCTCCAAGAGAGCATCTGAAAGGCCCTCCTGGAAGTGGATGCTTCTGGAAGAGATGCCTGGATACATGTGAGATGAGGAGGTGATCCAGGACAGCCAGCACAATTTCACCAAGAGCTGATCGCGCCTGACCCATCTGATGGCCTTCTACGATGGGAGTGATGGCACTGATGGTCCAAGGAGGTGCACCTGATGTCATCTACCTGGACTTGTGCGATGCCTTTGGCATGGTCCCGCAGCATCTCCTTCTCTCTCAATTGGAGTGAGATGGATTTCACATGAGGACTGTTCAGTGGGTAGAGAATTGGCTGGATGGTGGAAGCCAGAGGCTTGTTGTCAGTGGCTTCACATCAGGGGGAGGCTGGTCACCAGTGGTGTCACCCTGGATCCATCTGGTGAGCGGTGCTCTGTCATCTTTATCAAGGACATGGGCTGTGGGACTGAGAGCAACCTCAGCAAGTTTGCTAATGATGCTTAGCTGAGTGATACAGTCAACACAGTAGCAGGAAGGCTCCATCCAGAAGGACCTGGGTGGGCTTGGAAAGTAGGCCTACAAGAAGCCAGTGAGGTTCAATAAGCCAAGTACGAGATGTTGCACTTGACCCAGAGCAACCCTAGATATGAAACATAAAATCCTAGAATCCTAGAACCATAGAATCCTAGAATCAATAAAACAGTAGAATTGTCAAATCATAGAATCATAGACTCACTGAATCATAGAATAATGGAATCATAGAATGGGCTGTGTTGAAAAGGACCTTGAAGATCATCTCGTTTCAAACTCCCTGCTACATGCAAGGTTTCCAACCACCAGGCCAGGCTGCCCAGAGCCACATCCAGCCTGGCATTGAAAGTATCCAGGGACGGGACATCTACAAGCACCTTGGCCAACCTGTTCCTGTGATGTATGTCATGGATGTTGCCATCCCATTTGATAAAGAGCCAGTGCTTCAGTTTCTTAGTGCACCTTCATGGAATACTGGCATCCTCATTGACTTAATGAATTGACTTATTCTTTGCAGCAGCTTTTAAAGAGTTCCACTCTCTTCTTCTGATGGACAGAACTACACAGAACTACTCTGAATACACCCAAGTGTGGCCTATCCACTCTGATGTCTGAGTACCCGAGAGGCAGATGCAGAGAACTCTCTCCACTCCTTACAAGACACACAATTCCACAAAACAAACTGGTGCTTGTGTTCAAGCCTTTGGAAACTTCCTCATTTATCGCCTTGAGGACACTTGGGCCAAAACCGGCCTACAGTGCTTCCAGACACCTTTAACCTGTCAGCATTTCTAGGAAGTGAACGTAACCTTCAGAGTTACATAACCTTCAGATGAAATCAGAAGCATGACTGAGCCTGTGCCAGTCTGCGCTGAGCTGGAATATATGCTATTAGCCCAAAGGGCGCTGCCAAAATCACAGAGCACTGCTACAAAAGATGACCAGGTGGGATGAGATTTTTTGGGGGCAGGTATGATTTGGAAACGCTTGTGTGCTGGGTTACCTGAACACTGGCACGGACTGACTAAAGAGGTTGCAGTCTCTCCATCCCCGGAGCACTCAGAAAGCCCTCTGGACACAGTGCTGGGCAACCACATCAAAGGGGCCTCAAACAGAACAGGGCTTGGGCCACTCTGATCCACAGTTTCCTTCCAATCTCAACCACTCTGGATCCTGTGCCACAACTCTTCCTTTCATACATAAGTGTAACAGTGCTCACAGATACTCCCACATTTGCTTGTGGTAACTCACAAACTACCAACATGACTGGGAGGCCACTGCCCAGGTTTGTGTGGCTTCCAGACCCCCTGATGACTGAATGGAAACAAGCATTCCCACGTCAAAAGAGGATGAAGGGGTGGACAGCAGGCTCCAGAGAGACCCAGGGTTGGGGAACCAAGCAGGTAACAGCCCAGAGACTGGGCAGGGCATCTGAGGGCGCCCAGAGCCCAGACCCACCACTCCAGAAGCCGTGGCTGTATCTGTGCCCAAGGATGGGTATTCATGACTATGCACAGACCACTGTTGTAGTTGCAGTGCGTGTGAAAGTGCAACTGCCGCTTGGAGTTTGGTCTGTGTGTGATCAGCTGCATCTGTGTGCACATGGGTGAGTTTGTATGAGATACCGGTGTTGTGTGCACACGTGTATTTGCTTCTTTGCACAAATGTTTTGGAAACTCCGTGGGAAGTTTTTTCTGACTGCAGATGCAACAACAACTGCACTTGGTCTTAGGGCTGAGGGACCTTTCTTCTGAGCCTCCTTGTATGTGTGAAGTGCACCAGGATGCCTGGCTCCCTCTGCATCCACACAGGGTCTCAAGCTGGCAGTGTCAGTAGCAGACCAAGCAGGCTGTGATGCCCTGGGGGTGATTCCAAGCAATCTGTGCTGTGCAGTGTGGGAAGCAGAGCCAGCTGGGTTGAGATCACTGCTGCTACTCTCCCTGTGTTTGATGGCAGTGGCAGGTGCTCAGAAGGGCTAGGGGGAAATTTCCAAGAACATCAGAGGTTTCCATTCTGTTTTTTAGGTGCAGCTGAAAGTCCTTCCTAGAGGGTAACACAAATCCCTCTCCAACTTCCTTCCTTTTGCATTCTAATCTCCCAGTTGAATCCCAAATTAACTGCAGACTCTTTGTTTGTCTAAGGATATCTTATAGATTTATCACAGTCCTTACACGTGACACCACTTGAGGCAACCTTTCAATTTATGGGGCTCTAGTCACTGCCCACTCTGGGTACCTGATGCCCCTGGAGAACTTCTGTACTCTCCTGACACCCTTCTTGTGCAAGTTCTCCTTTGCCCTGTCACATATGGAACAGGGACGGGGATGAACCTCAGGGACCATCTGTATGGGAACCTCTGTGTCATGGCCTGAACCTCTGACTGACCACCAGAGGCGAGCACTGAGTCGGCCCTGGGAGCACAGGTGAAGGCATTTCAGCTGTGTGACCGGGAGCTGCACCTCTCCTGGAGCCCATCTGAGGGCTGACTGCCATTGGGAAGGATCTCTGTCTGGAGATCGCTCCTCTTGGAGTTTTCCCTGTGAGCCTACCCAGGTGAACATTTTTCATTGACTTCTGATTATCCCTTCTAACCACACCACTCTATTTGTGCTGATTATACACCATTCAGCATTGTAACCAGAGAGCAACGGGCTACTCCTAAATCCATCCCCAGTCTCCCACAGCTCACAGGACAGCAACAACCCTTTTCTCTCTGTATGGAGCAGCAGTGCTTTTGGGGTGCAGCTGACCAGCCTCAATCTTGGCACCAGCTGAGGAAGAAGAGCCAAGGTGTCAGGCACTGCACTGCAGAGATGCAGTTTAATTAAGCAAGTACTAAGGGACGTGACCTGGTGTTTGAAACACCCTCAAATCTTAACTGAGCCTCTTCTTTCCTCCTCAGCATTTGAGAAATGGAATAAATCTTCAGGTTTCCCTCTGTTCTCACTGTAAGCACAAGTCATTGCTCAGAGGCAGAATTTCCTCACTGTCCCTTAGGGAAGAGTCAGTCTGCTCAGCCCATCAGGCTTGTTCCTCCCTGCCCCGTGGCACCCCTTGCTCAGCTGGAGGGTGGCTGCACCCAGCAGCCGCTCTGGGAAAGAACCAGGGCTGTGCAGTTTCAATGTCCAACTCCTCTCTCTCAGCCCAGCTGAAGGGAGGAGAAGGAAAGGGACACAGAGAGGCTTCTCATTCATGTGTCTGAGCAGGGGCTCCCAACCTGCAGAAAGGGCACAAAGGATGTGAGCACTGTTAGTCCTTGTGAGGAACACTGTGGCGAATCCACCTGCAGAAAACACAGAGTTCCCTTTAGGAACAAAGAAACCACTCTGCCCTTGCTCCTGACTCATCCCTGCCTCCACCTGCAGGGCTGGGTTGTCCTGGCAGTGTTTGTAGGCCACTAAAAGAAATCCAGGAAACAGAGTCCAAAAGAGACAGAGGAGTGGCACTAGTACTCCTTCACTGGTGGGACTCTGAGCAGAAAGAGTTGTGCTAAGGGTGTGAGGTTAAGGGAACATCCCTGCCGGGACAGAAGTCTTAGTATGGCAGGTTTAGTTACGGCATGCTGACCAGAAGAAGAGAAATGACTGTTGTACTTTTGTCTTTCTGTCTCTCTCATCATGTAGATCTGAGGACGACCAAAGCCCGTTGCCCTGAGCTTTGCTGAACCCATCAAAATGGTTGCTCAGAGGTATTGCACCTGCACATAGCATAGAACTCTGTAACCTAAGTGCCAAGGGGAAATGAAAGGGGAACTGTCAACATTCACTGTCTCCTGTAAACTGATGGTCATGGGCAATGTGGGAGTATTGGCCATTGGACAACAGCCATGGCGCTTAAAGCCAAAGCCACAGACAGACGGGCTGAAAAAGGCCCTAAGGACTAAAGGCACAGCTTGAAAGGCTTGAAACAGTCCAGTGTCTTCAAGCCATGGCCACAGTTAAGAAAGGCCTGAAGGTAGAGACACAGCCGGGGAGGCCAGGACTGCCCTGGGACTTAAAGCAACAACAGAGAGGCCCATATCAGCCCTGGGACTTAAAACCCCAATCAGAGATGCCTGCACCGGCCTTGGGCTTTGTTTCCTACAGCTTCCTCTGGAACTCCATTGACCACTATGAGGCCATATTGGCCTTGACTGGTTACAAGACTCATCTTCACTTCTCTGTTATTTTACTTCAAACAACCCCACAGATGACCCTGGTGCTGGTTTCCTACAGTTCGGATCTAGAAGGAGTCCATTTCCTTCGCCTATGATGCAAGCACAGAAGTGATGCGGACACTGGCTGAGGTCACAACCGTTGCCGGGTGGGAGCGTTTGTGCCACAGCTGGTGAGCAGAGCTGGTGCTCTGGTGAGCGTCTGCACGCAGACTGAGCTCTGGGCCCTCCTTGGAGCTGATCACCCTGTGAGAGCCCGTCTGAAGCAGCGCTGCGGCGTGTGCGTGAGCTGGGCACAGCTTGGGCTGAGCAGGCCCAGCAGGTGAGCTGGGTTTGGTGCTGGGTGGTTGCCGGGAGGTGTCTCAGCAGGAAAGCTGTGCTGGGGAGCAGCTCCCAGCTCCAGCGGTGCCCCTCAGCACGGCTGTTTGCAGGGAAATGGGTTCTTGTTGAGATTCCATCCCATGTTACGGTGAGGATGATGAAATGGCATTCCTCCCCTGGAAAACTGCGGCCGGGTCCCCAGCTTCATGGCAGACATGACAAAGGAAGGAGAGTGGCCTTCACAGAGAGCAGCTTGTGCCTCACTGCCCCACGGGTGGCTGGGTGCAGAAGAAAGCTGGGAAAATGCTTCTTCCCCACAGTTTTTCACTTGTTGCAACTCTCTGCAAGGTTCCTGTCCAACAGGAGATTTCGGGGTTCGAGGCAGTCTTAGTGAAGCCAGCTCTTTCCAGGAGCGGGGCAAGTTCCTGTGGAGAGAGCCCTGGGAGCTTCAGCTTCCTCTGAGACTTCACCAGCCATGTCTCAGCAAGGAGATGACTGCTATTCCTACTTCTGCTCTGTGAGTGGAAAGGTATGGCTGGGTTTCTTTGCTTGGTTGTTCTTCCTTTGTCTCGCTTTTAAGGGAAGGGACAAAGCGGGAGGAGCCCTCCTGGTCCTTTGTGACCTCAATAAGCGGTCGGGTTCTGTGCTCACTGCTGACAGCCTGGACTAATGTGATGAACGAGGCTCAGGCTGTGTTTTCCCTTAGTGATAAATAATGTCTCAGCACTCTGATATCCCATCTCTGGCACCATCTGGAACCTCTCTGCAAACCGTGGCTGCCCGTTCCCTCCAATGTTCATTCATTCTCTCTTCAGAAGCAGCCAGCAGGCTGCCAGGGATCCAGCGGCGCCTTTCAGCTCACAGAGGGACGCGATGGGGACGGCCCGTCCTTCCTGCCAGGCACAAGTGAGTGTCCTCAGCCCTCTGTCATGAAGTGTGGAGGGATTTGACTGTTACTTCTGAGCGGGGGCAGTGCTGCAGGGGATGCCAAGCAACCTTTCCATTTGCAGGAAGGAGCAGCTAGAAGTGAGCAAACAGACTGTGTTTGGGCTGTCAAAGTAGCATCCTTCTGTTCTCTGGGGGGACGTGGGCTTACTGGACAGTATTTCTGCTGCTTGCTGGTATCTGTGAAATCAACACCTGATCTGTTGTTGTAGGGACGGAGCCTGCGCGTCCATGGAACGGTGCAGGACAAGGGGGGAAACGGAAAGCCTCCGTGGGTAAGAAGCTCTTGTGAGCTGTGGTGTGGGTACCTGCCTCTAAATAGGGCTACATGAAGGGCAGTGTGTGTGATGGAGAAGAAAGGACACTGCAGATCTCTGCTGACTGCAGAAAGGGCACAATGTTGTGGCAGCAGATACGCAAACTGAAGAAAGTGCTCTTGAAGACCAGAAGCTTGTGGTTGGCTGTGCTCAGATCTCCCTCCAGTGAGATGCTCATCATGTCTTTCTTGTCTCCTTTGTGTCAGAAGCTGATGCAAGCAGCCTTCCATTAAAGCACAGCCTTGCAGAAAGCCAGGGGAGGAGCACAGAGTGTGTCCCAGCACCCAAGAGAGGTACAGACACACAGCAGGCATCTGGCTTTGGTGCGCTGTCTTTCTAGTTTGGCTTTCTGTCTGTTTTTTCCTGGGACTTCTCATTGTGTGTTCTTGGGGTCTTAATCCCTGTGCTTGACAGTTACCTTTCCCATCCTGATCTGTAATGGGCACCCAACATTCACCAGAGATCCCTTGGTATGGGATGAACATGGTACGGTGGAGCTGGCATTGAGCCTTTGGCATTTTCTTGCTTTTCCCAGCAGTGTCGACCAGCTCGGATGTGCCGGAGGACATCACGGACATTCAGGGTTTGCTCTCTTGGATCAGTGGTGAGTTTGGGGGCTGCAGAGCCCACAGGTGTGCGTTTGCACAGAGTGGGTGTGGGAAGTCCCCAACACGGTGATCATCTTGCATTTTCAGACGTGGCAAGAGCTGCTGAGTTCCCCCACGAGAAGCCCAGCAGGCCTGACCCAGGACACTTCATAGCTGAGCTCCCTGACAAGCCCTGGGACTGCACAGAGCTCAGCACGGAGGCACAGGCTGCCAGCGGGACCCCCAGCGGCCCCTTCTGGGGGCTTCCACCATCCCCTGGGTTCCTGTCTGAGCTGCAGTGTGGGTTGTCACAGCTGCACCCTGCTGCGCCACCAGCGAGTGCCCGGCTCAGTCTGCTGCCGACCACCCTGGCTGTCAACACACCTCCCTCAGCCCAACCCGCACAGCCCATCGAGGAGGTGCAGCCAAGGCAGCCCCAGGTGCTTCAGGCTCCATCACCACCATCACCGGGCTCTGTTATCTGTGCTGACACAGCCCAGAAAGGGGAGAGTTCCCAGCAGGAGCAGCCCACCAGCAGAGCTCCAGCCAAGAAAAGGAAGCTGCCGCCTCTCAAGGAAAGAACAGAAAGAAAAGGCTGCAAACGCCCACATCAAGTGGAGCTGTCTGGGGCCAGCACAGGAGCCAGCAGCAGCGGGCAAGAGGGCACTGCCAGCGAGCTGCGCGTGCACCTGTGTGAATCCATCCAGGCCGTGCACCCGCTGGGGCAGAGAGTGGCTGCGGTGGGGCCGGTGCGCCAGCCACCCTCTGTGCAGCCCCAACCCACAGCCAGCGCCGGCCCTGCTGCCCTCCAGCCCCAAGACAGAGGCCCAGACAAGGCAGCGCCGGCACCTCCAGGCAGCACGGTGCGAGAGGACGCTGCCAAGAAGACGACGCCGAGCTGCCTGCGCCCGTCACCACGGAGGAGCTCAGCGCTGCAGAGGGACCCGCTGCCACAGCTGCACCAGCAGCAGCCTCGGCCACAGCGCCCCGTGGACTTTGTGCCCTGCGTGGGGCCCCAGGTGGGAGGCAGTGCGGCACCCACAGCGCTGGAGGAGTCGCTGCCCATCACAGCCGAGCAGCGGCCCGAGAGGGAGCGCATGAAGAGGCTGGCCCAGGAGGAGCGGCAGCGGGCAGCCCAGCAGATGAAGATCGGCCCCGTGCAGTTCCTGGTGCAGCGGGAGATAGACATGGCCATAGCCCACAAGTACGGCTACCCGTAACCCTGCGCTCCTCGCCGGCCCCACAGCACCGGGCAGCAGCGGCAGCGTTCCAGGGGCACCAGCAGCGGCTCCATCCCTCCCCTCCAGAACAGAGCCATCCTCCAAAGTCATCATTGCCGTGGGATGGGACGCTGTCTGAGCTCTCAGTTGTTGTGGGATGGCAATTTTAGGAATACTGTTGTTTCCATTATTCATTGTTTTCTATTGAATAGTGAAAAAGGACTCCATAGTAGCTGAAAGGGGAACATTTTGCTACAGAAAGGGAAAAGTGGCCTCACCAAGGCAAAGGGTAGTTACAGATAGGTAGTTTATGTTAAGGGAGGACAGAGAAAGGAGGAATTACAGACACTTAGTCAAAAGAAAACCGGAGAAGAGGGAAATAAAGATAAGAAGGAATTGTCCGGAGACCTCTGACAAGAAGAAGGATTAGATACCCCGGGCAAGACGACGCTGACATGGGAGAACTATAACAGCAGATAACACCAAGAAGAAAACAGAAGAAGAATGTCATCCCACAACAACAACAAGGGTCGCAGGGAATGGGGTCAGGGGGAATGGGGGAATGGGGTTGCAAGGGAATGGGGCCATAGGGAATGTAATGAATATGTAATCAAACTGGGGAGGGGACTATTGATTATGTATTAGCTTGACCTATATCTGTAACACACTTTTCTCCTTACGGTGTGCAAGTTTGGAGGAGCTATCCCCCTTGCACCCGGCGCTGCGCAACGCTGGAATAAACATACCTGCTTTATAACCAGTCTCTGGATTATAGAGTTTGATTCCGCAAGTCACTATGATGGGTTATTAAATGATTTGTGTTCCCTTTGCTGTACCCCTCTGCCTGCAGTCATTTGTGCCGTGTCACAGCCCCTCAGACTCCAGGAGCGGCAGCAGGGGCAGCTCTCATGGAGGGGGAAACAGGGGCAGCTGGGCCTGCTGTGCAGATGGACAGACAGGCATCAAAATACCTCACATGGCATCGTGGCTACTCTGCCTCGTTTGGGTCCTGGCAGGTTTGTCTTCAGACAAAGAACTTCAGACTCAGCCAAGCCTGGACACCCAGAGCAGCCTTTTCCAGCTGGCGGCAGATCACCAGTGCTGTCCCCCAGGGCTGGGCACTGGGGCCGCTCCTATTGAACACCTTGATCAGGGATCTTGGCCAGGGCATTGAGTGCACCCTCAGTAAGTTCGCAGATGACACTAAATTGGCTGGGAGTGTGGATCTGCCTGGGGGTAGCGAGGCCCTACAGAGGGATCTAGACAGGCTGGAGAGCTGGGCTGAAGCCAATGGGATGAGGTTCAACAAGAGCAAATGCCGGGTCCTGCACTTTGTCTACAACAATCCTGGATGATGCTACAGACTTGGGGCGGAGTGGCTGGAAGACTGTGTAGAGGAAATGGACCTGGGGGTACTGACTGATGCCTGGCTGAACATGAGATAACAGTGCGCCCAGGTGGCCATGAAGGCCAACGGCATCCTGGCTTGCATCAGAAACAGTGTTGCCAGCAGGAGCAGAGAGGTGATTGTCTCCATGTAGTCAGCTGTGGTGAGGTCGCATCTCAAGGACTGTGTCCAGTTTTGGGCTCCTCACTGCAAGAAAAACATCGAGGCACTGGAACTTGTTCAGAGGAGGGCAACAAAGCTGGTGAGGGGTCTGGAGCACAATCGAGCCTTATGAGGAGCGGCTGAGGGAGCTGGGAATGTTCAGCCTGGACAAGAGGAGGCTCAGGGGAGACCTCATTGCTCTCTATAACTTCCTGAAGGGAGGTTGTGGTGAGCTGGGGGTCGGCCTCTACTAGCATGTCAAGTGATAGGACTAGAGGGAATGGTTTCAAGCTGCAGCAGGGGAGATTCAGGCTGGTCATTAGGAAATATTGCTTCTCAGAAAGGGTGATCAGGCATTGGAATGGACTGCCCAGGGAGGTGGGGGAGTCACCGACACTTGAGGTGTTCAAGGAACGACTGGATATTGAGTTAGGGGACATGGTTTAGTTGGAGCTATTGGTAATAGGTGAACGGTAGGACTGGATGATCGTTTAGGTCTTTTCCAACCTTGGTGATTCTATGATTCTATGATTGAGGTTAAACAATTGTTCAGGAATATCACTGAGAGATCTGCCCCAAGGCGAGAGGGCTCTGCATGGCAGGGGGTGTGGGACGGTCTGGGCAGCTGCCTGGAGCGGTGGGCGCCCCCAGGGCTTCGGAACTTCATCTCCGAGCAACTGCAGGATCCTGAGGAACTGGTAGAGTATTGGGGGAAGGTCTGCTGTGGGCCTGGTAATCCCCAAAAGGCACCAGTGACTGCAGTGTGCCAGGGCCTGGCGCACACCTCCTGAGCTGTGTTCAACACTCTTCAGCATCCTCAAGGGGAAGAGAGCTGGATCTGCTGACAGTGCTGCAGCCTCTGCAACTCCTGGCACAGACCCTGCAGCAGCTCCAAGGTTTTGCTACATGCCCTGTGGTTGCTCCAAGCTCTGGACAGATCCCGCTGTCATTCCAACCCTCATAAAGAGCTCTGCAGTCACTGCTGCTACAGGTCCTGTAGCTGTTTCAAGTATTGCTACAAGAAAATGAAACACATTCCTACCAAGGGAGGTGCACTGTGCTAGGATGGACAGGATGGTCACTCCAAACCCTCCAATGAGTCTAGTGATGCTCCAATTTCAGTGACAGGTTCTGTGGTGATTCCAGCTCCGACTATGAGCTCTGCAGTTGCTGCAACACCTGTAACAGCCCAAAAGCCATTCCAGTTGCTACAGTGAACCCTGCTGCTGTTAAAACCCCTGCAACAGGTCCTGGACTTGCAAACAGATATGCATATCTATTGGTATCTATGCATATATGTTAGCAACTACCTATATTGTATACATGTGTAAATATACTATAAATATCATATATGTATATATGCATATATCATATTTATAATCCTTTTCTTTATATCTTTACCGCAGACCACAAATTCTAATCCCCAGCACTGCCCTGAGTCCCTTACAGATCTCCTTGGGACTCTTCAATCTGACCCTGTCACTCAGTGAAGAGCACAATAACCTATTGAGGTCTTCTCAGAAAGCAGCTCCTGAGGTACATTCCTTACACCAGCTTTGGAAGAGGCCTCCAGTTCTCTGGTCCTGCTCTGTAGGGGCCCTCTCGCTATTGAAGTACCAGCAAGGAGACCAGCTCTGACACAGCTGTTCATATTGCCAGCTACTGACTGCAGCCCCAGAGTGCTGCTGTAGAGAGAAAAGGACTGTTGTGAGACACACAAGACCTTCAGGGCAGCATAAATGAGAGGACTTGAGAGCAGTGTGGCAGTGACATAGAGCAGAACTGAAAAGAGCACGGTGTGCTGCTGTCTGTAGCTATACCACCCCCAGACCCAGACAAGGTAGGAAGAGAGAAGAGCTAAGGAAAAGTCTGGTTAAAAGCTTTTTATTTATCTCTTAACCGAATCAGGGAATCTGGTTCCATGTTTACATGAGCTCTTGGACTGAGAAAATGGAAATTAGGTAGGAAAGAAGTGAAACAATTGGCAACATTTTTCTACAGATTGCTGTATCATACACAATCAAACAAACAAATATTCATAAAACATAAAGAACCATCACAGGGAATCATGAGAGGAACATGTGCATTCTATGGAAGCTGGAATAGTACATACTGCAACACCTTCCTGACAGTGTGCTTGATCTCCCTGTTCCTCATGCTGTAGATAATAGGGTTCAGTGCTGGAGGAACCACTGAGTACAGAAGTGCCACTGTCAGATCCAGGAGTGGGGAGGAAATTGAGGTGGGCTTCAGGTAGGCAAAAAAGGCAGTGATGAGAAACAGAGAGACCACAGCCAGGTGAGGGAGGCACGTGGAGAAGGCTTTGTGCCGTCCCTGCTCAGAGGGCATCCTCAGCACAGCCATGAAGATCTGCACATAGGACACAAATATGAAAACAAAGCAGCCAAAGGCTAAACTGATACTAAAAATGAGAAAAACAATTTCCCTGAGGTAGGAGGCTGAGCAGGAGAGCTTGAGGATCTGTGGGATTTCACAGAAGAACTGGTTGACAACATTGCCTTGGCAGAGAGGCAGTGAAAACGTACTGGCAGTGTGCAGCAGGGAATTGAGAAGCCCCACGCCGCAGGCAGCTGCTGCCATGGTGGCACAAGCTCTGCTGTCCATCAAGGTCCCGTAGTGCAGGGGCTTGCAGATGGCAACGTAGCGGTCATAGGACATGATGGTGAGAAGGGAATACTCTGCTGAGAGGAAGAAGACAAAGCAAAAGAGCTGTGCAGCACATCCTGCGTAGGAGATGGCCCTGGTGTCCCAGAGGGCGTTGGCCATGGCTTTGGGGAGAGTGGTGGAGATGCAGCCCAGGTCGAGGAGGGCCAGGTTGAGCAGGAAGAAGTACATGGGGGTGTGCAGGCGGCGGTCGCAGGCTACGGCTGTGCTGATGAGGCCGTTGCCCAGGAGGGCAGCCAGGTAGATGCCCAGCAAGAGCCAGAAGTGCAGGAGCTGCAGCTGCCATGTGTCTGCCAACGGCAGCAGGAGGAACTCGCTGATGGAGCTGCTGTTGGGCATCTGCTGCTGCTGGGCTTGGAGTCCTGCTCAGAGTGCAGAAGATAATGACAAGTCCAGACCATTCTCAGAGACACTCCTGCTGTAATATTTAAGTTATCCTTTCCCTTTGGAAAATGATCATTTAACTCCAAAGTTTGAATTTATTTTTATGAGCTTCACCATCCCTTAAGGAGTAGAAGACTGTGGAGCTCTTTCTCTCATCTCATTTCCTAATCGTATCCCAGCTGCCTGCATATTTTCCTCTTTTCTGCAGCTGCTCTTCAAGACTTCAGCCCGAGACTGTGCATATCAGATTGTCCCAGAGAAATCAGCCTGTTTACAGGACAAGTTTACTATTAAGGTCTGCACAAAACAACTATGAGAACAGAAAATGACTGCGTCTTTTAAGGAACGAGAGGCTGAAAGAACAACCAGTGTGACTGTTAATACAACAGACGGACTGAAAAATTACTGGGGAGTCTCAGAGCTGTGTTCTGAGTTGACAGACCCTTTTAGATTTTTGCCTCCAATCTTCTTCCCTTCCCTAAGAACGGGACATGGTAACCCCCTGCTTTGTCTTTCCTTTTCCATAGGGCCCTAGGAAACATTTTGTTGTGCAGTGGAGCTGTGATCCCCTGCCCCAGGCAGCAGCTGTGGCAGCACAAGCCCTGCCGGGGGGCTCCTTCCCCCCACACGTCTCCCCGCAGCGCCCTGTGCAGCTCCCCGGGCAGGCTGAGTGCTGAGCCTGGCAGGCGGCAGAGTCCCATAGCCGGCACACAGCCCCTGGGGCACAGCAGGGACTCTGCTCTGCAGGACAGCCCTGGGCACCCGCCTGCAGCCCTATATGCACAGCCTGCAGCCATGCTGGGACACGCAGCCCTCAGGGCTGTGCTCTGATGCTGAAGCACACAAGTCCTCAGCTGGAGCAGAAGTCCTTTTCCACATTAAAAAACATGCAGTGCCTGCAACCAGATCAGCTATGGGATGTCTCAGTTTAGTATCCCTCTATGAAAAGCAGCTGCATGGCCTGCATTGAGTCTTACCGTGTTGTGATCTTTGAGCAATGCTCCTGCACTGGGCTCACAGTCCGCTCACAGCAGACAAATCCTGCAAGCTCTCTTCCCTTTCTCTCCTCACCTGTCGACTGCAGGCTGTGCTGTGCACAAGAGCTGCACCTGGAAAAAGCTGTCCCTCTGCAGCGCTGCCCACTTGTATGAGCTCCCTGTGTCCCAGGAGCCCAGCCCAGCTCAGCAGCAGAGGATGTCATGTTTATCCTTCCCACTCGTCTCCCCTGAGATTTCCAGAGTTTTCATGGCCAACAGCTCCTGAAAGACAACAGCATCGTGACTGTGCTTTGAAATCTGATGAATTAAACACCAGATGTCCAGTGGACAGTGATTAAATCTAGATATATGGGGAGTCCTACTAGGTAGTGTTTGCTGAAACAGATACAGCACACAGACAAGGACAGGGAGGGTTGGACTTCTCCTGTGCAGGGCAGTGATCCAGCTGAGGTACTGCATGCGCCTCAACTCTACCTGCAAAGAAATAGGGCCAGAAATAAGATTCAGCTCCCCACGGACACACAGCAGCTTGGAATTCCTCTGGTTCAGTTCAGAAGTGCACAAGGAGTTGCCTGCATGTGAGCTCCTGCTCTGAGTTCTCGGTCCTTCAGCACGGAGGCAGTTGCTCACACACAGACACTGGGTGATGCCCAAGGTGCCTGGGGCGCTCCTGGATGTGTGTCAGTGCTTGTAAACCGTGTGGGAAATCCCTGAGACAGACACCTCCTTCCTGAGCATCAGCTGAGGGACAGAGAGGCAATGGAAGTATTCTTGACCATCCTAAATTACAACAGACCCCAGCATTTAGGGCACCTCAAAGTGCATTTGTGTCCTGTCTCCATGGAGCATGCAGAGTTACTCAGCTGACTAAATGGGTGAGCTCACAAAAGTAGAGTCAGATCTTTCTCTGTTCTCCATCCGGAGCTCCAGGCAATACAAAGCTAACATACGTCTTTATTCTTCATCAGAAAAAAACATCGGTTTTCCATGGACTCTCAGCTGAATGGCATCAGAAGCAGCCTAGTGTTATGTCTCTTCTTTTTCATCACACTCATATGCAGCTGCTAATGCAGCACAGGGCCTTCAGGAAAGCCATGCCTGAGGAGTGTCCTGGCTGCTACATCAACTCCAAGACCCACAATGGGTCTAATGCTTGTGTGCCACCTTCTGCACACTAATACCATAGATGAGCTATCCAGTCAGGCTATGTCCAGTGCTGCTTTCCAAGTAGAATGTTTACTTCTGTGGTTTTTGCAGGAATGCAAACACCAACACACAGTAAGCTAGAAATCTTGGTAGAGCTGCAGGCCTGAGCTCCTGTTTGGACCACAGGGACACAGTTTAAGGGCTTACACAAATGCACAGTAGCACAAGGGGGATACAGAGTCTTTAGGATGGATGGGCGAGGAGTCAAGGAAGGACGACTGCCCTCTGTGAGAGTGCACTGAGCTCTGCCTGGGGATGGCAGAGCAGTCAGGTCAGAGCTAATGGAAATAGCAAACAGAGGAGACCAACAGTGTCTGTTCCTGTCTTCCTGATCAGGGAAAGCAAGTGGAAGGTGCCCTCTGCAAACAGATGGGAGCCTGATGTTTTCTTGCCCTTGTCCCATTTGGGGGCCTTTTTCACTCCAGTATCTGCTGCAGGGACAGCACAGCAGGGCATGTGCCATCCAGGAGATCCCTGGAGAGCACAGATGGCAGCTTCTTGACTAAGCCATGGAGGAACCAAAGAGGAGAGGTTCTCTGCCGGATCTCATACTCACCAGCAAGGAACGGCTGGTGGGAATTGTGAAGGTTAAAGGGTCATCGGGCCGTGTGGAAGACGCAATTGGATCTCTTTTTATTTATTTGTTTGTTTGTTTGTTTGTTTGTTTATTTTGAGGCAGTAAGCTTAGAAGATGATCATAAATGTCAATAAAACTGAGACAAATAATTGAAGACAAAGATAGAAATCAATGGAAATGTTTTAACCCTTCTCAAGATGAGAAAATCTCATGAGTCCTGTTTCATTTTGAGCTGCAAACATGAGTCTTTGAGGAGATTTTGTGTCTTTTCTTTTCTTTTTTTTTTCTTTTTTTTTTTTTTCTTTTTTTTTTTTTCTTTTTTTTTTTTTTTCTTTTCCTGTATTTACGATGTTTTCCAGAACTGTGTTTGCAGAACACAGATGCCTTCAGGTTCAGGGACACAGACAGTGGTGCCAGTGCCAATGCCCTCTGAGGTTCTCTACTGAATCTCATACTCACCGGCAAGGAAGGGCTTGTGGGGAATGTGAAGGCAAAACAGGCACCAGGCCATGTGAGAGACACAAATGGATCTTTCGTTTGTTTATTTATTTTTCTGTTCTTTTCCCTTTCCTGTCCCCTTTCCTTTTCCTTTTTGCTTTTCCTTTCTCTTTCCCTTTCCCTTTTCTTCTCCTTTTCCCTTTCCCTTTCTATTTCCTTTTCCTTTACCCTCTTGCTTTCTGTTTCTCTTCCCCTTCCACTTCCCTTCCCTTTTCTTTCCCTTTATGGTTAGGCTGCGGTTGGACTTGATGATATTCAAAGTCTTTTCCAACCTGGGTAATTCTATGATTCTATGATTCCCTTTCCTTCCCTTCCCTCCCCTTTCCTTTTTTTTCTTTTTCTTTTCCTTTTCCTTTTCCTTTTCCTTTTTCTTTTTCTTTTTCTTTTTCTTTTTCTTTTTCTTTTTCTTTTTCTTTTTCTTTTTCTTTTTCTTTTTCTTTTTCTTTTTCTTTTTCTTTTTCTTTTTCTTTTCCTTTTTCTTTTTCTTTTTCTTTTTTTTATCTCTTTCTTTTTCTTTTTTTATCTTTCTTTTTCTTTCTTTTTATCTCTTTCTTTTTTTTCTTTTTCCTTTTCCTTTCTTCTTTTTCTTTTTTTTTTCTTCTTTTTCTTTTTTTCTTTTTTCTTTTTCTTTTTCTTTTTCTTTTTCTTTTTCTTTTTCTTTTTCTTTTCCTTTTTCTTTTTCTTTTTCTTTTTCTTTTTCTTTTTCTTTTTCTTTTTCTTTTTCTTTTTCTTTTTCTTTTTTTATCTTTCTTTTTCTTTCTTTTTATCTCTTTCTTTTTTTCTTTTTCCTTTTCCTTTCTTCTTTTCCTTTTTTTTTCTTCTTTTTCTTTTTCTTTTTTTTTCTTTTTCTTTTTTCTTTTTCTTTTTTCTTCTTCTTTTAGTTTTTCTTTATTTTTTTAAGGAAGGAAGTCTGAAAGATGTTCATTAATGTCAGTAAAAGTGAAAAAAGATTTGAAGACAAAGATAGAAATCAATGAGAATGTGTTAATCCTTCCCAGTGTCTGAAATACTCACAACTCCTGTTCAGTTTTAAGCTGGTACCTCCCAACTACCGGTCTGATCTATCCCAGGGAGATTACTGGAATTTGAGCCATTCCTCAAAAGTCTGATGGAATCTGTTGTCAACTCCTTCACTGTGATTCTATCTATCCCATCCTGTCTGTGTCTAACTCATTTCTTGTACAATTATTCCCTGAAAAAGACAAACCTCAATAAACTCAGCTTGGACAAGGCATGCAGTTGTTCAGTGCATTTTCCTGTTCATTCAGTTGCATCACTTTTCCTTCTGTTTGTTGGCCAAAAGATAAAAGAAATCTTTTCCATGTGCCGCTGTTTCTCTGTGGAAAGCCAGCGGGAGTTGGTGCAAAGCAGGTTTAACACTGAGTGGGTGGCTGCAGAGGAGAAGAGTGATGTGAGGAAAAGTGATGCAAGTCCCATGGGGCCAGTGTGAGCAGAAATGGGATGGAAAGGTTTAGAAGGACATTTGTCCTCACAGTAACAGAATAGAACTTACAGGGGGCATCCTGGATTGATATCAGTTGCACAGTGATGCTTTAAAGACTTGTTTATACCCAACTATAAATAAATAGGCAGTAAATGACTGCTGGATTCTTCCTCTTTAAGCTATGTCCAGATATCTCTCCATTTTGCTGAACAAGTTCTGAAAACCTGAAGAAGATGACAGGAAGGCACAAGGCACAGGAGGCTCTTTAGGTTATAACGAGCCCCAGGGCGCATTTGATGCTGAGTCCATCAACGTGCAGTGCAGAGAGAAGTTTGCACAGAGTGCTCAACAAGACAAAGTCAGAAGTAACAGTGAAGTTTCTTGGAGTATTAATGGGCCCACTGAGGAACATTAACAGGCAAGCTTCCCAAGGGACTTGTTAGAGAAGATAATTGGAAGATATGACTACAGGCAGTGAAAGGCACTGGCATGGTGGCTCTGATGCTGAGAAACCAGTCCTTTGCTTTGCAAAGCAGACAGGCCAAGCCCTGATCCCCAGACCCTTGGTATGGAGAACCTCATGCTGACTAAGGATCCTTCCTGGGGCAGTGGGTTGGAGGTCTGTATGATGTTAAATGAAAGACATGGGGACAGAAGATCCCAGGCTCTGCATGGGCTGCAGGGACACGGTGAGGTTCATGTCCTATGTGTGTCCTGTGTCTCATCGCAGGATGTGTGATGTGAGAAGGGCCCAATCTGAACAAGCAGTCAATCCCAGTGTAACTCTGAACTTCAGATCTCTCAGTTCCAGTGCCCTTGTTTGCACACCCTCCCATAGTTTGATGTCCTTTATGTTCTGTGGTGACCAGAATTGCACCCAATGCTCCATGTGAGGCTGCAGCAGTGCAGAGCAGAGAGGGACAATCCTTTCCCTCACCCAGCAGGCAATGCCTTGCTTGATACACTCCAATGGACCGTTGAGCTTCCTGGATGCCTGGGCACACTGCTGACTCATGTACTATTTGATGTTGGCCAACCAATCCTTTTCAGTCATACCACTCTCCAGTGTCCCATATCCAGTCAGTGTGTATGTCCAGGGTTGACCCTACCCAGATGCACAATCAGGCACTTGTTCTTGTTATGCGTTATGCACTTGGTGCTTAGTACCAACTGGTACCCACTTCTCTGACTTGTCCACATCTGTCTGCAAGGCCTCTCCACTCTCGGTGGAGGCAGCAGCACCTGCTCATTTGGTCTCATCAGCAAACTTGCTCAGAACATCTCTAGTCCTTGTCATGGTTTTGTACTCTTTGTTATTGGTGTTCCGCATCATGGCATCATGTGGAGCACAGAGAAGAACTACACGTCCCAGAGGACCTCACGGTCAGAGAGGGAAACACGTCACAGAAGTGATGCTAGCTTTCTCTCTCTCACTGCCTGGAAGACAGCAGGAAGACCTGCTGGAGAGGAGCTCTGCTGAGAGGGACCTGGGCGTCCTGGTGGACGACAGGTTGGCCATGAGCCAGCAGTGTGCCCTTGTAGCCAAAAAGGCCAATGGCATTCTGGGGTGCATTAGAAAGAGCGTGGCCAGCAGGTCGAGGGAGGTGATCCTCCCCCTCTACTCTGCCCTGGTGAGGCCTCATCTGGAATACTGTGTCCAGTTCTGGGCTTCCCAGTACAAAAAAGACAGGGATCTCTTGGAAAGAGTCCAGCGGAGGGCCACAAAGATGGTGAAGGGCCTGGAGCATCTCCCCTATGAGGAGAGACTTAGGGAACTGGGTCTGTTTAGCCTTGAGAAAAGAAGGCTGAGAGGGGACTTGATCCAGGTTTATAAATACCTGAGGTGTGGGAGCCATAGTGGTGAGGCTGGTCTGTTTTCAGTAGTGCGTGGGGACAGGCCTAGGGGTAGTGGGCTGAAACTTCAGCATAGGAAGTTCCGCACGAATGAGTGCAAGAACTTCTTTACAGTGAGGGTGACGGAGCACTGGGACAGGCTGCCCAGGGAGGTGGTGGAGTCTCCTTCTCTGGAGATATTCAAGACCCGCCTGGACGCCTACCTGTGCGACGTGGTGTAGGGAGCCTGCTATGGCAGGGGGGTTGGACTCGATGATCTCTAGAGGTCCCTTCCAACCCCTCTAATTCTGTGATTCTGTGATTCTGTGGAAACCCTGCAGCAGGTCCTGGACATGCAAACAGATATGCATATGAATTAGTACCCGTGCATATATTTTTGCAACTGCATATGTTATACAGATGTGAAAATATATTGTATATAAGCATGTGTTTATATATACAGATATAGATGTATGTCATAATCATAATGCATTTCACAGTCACAGTATCACAGTATTGTGCGAGTTGGAAGGGACCTTAGAGATCATTGAGTCCAACTCCCAGGATTCGAGCCCTCTGTGTAGCAGAGAGGCACTTCTACCGCTTCTACTATTTCTTTTTGTCTGTCTTAGCAAATAGCTTTAACACAAGAAATTCTAAAGCACAGCACTGCCCTGAGTCCCTTACAGATCTCCATGGGACTCTTGAAAGAAGGCATACCACTCAGTGAAAAGCACCAGAAGATCTCAAGGTCTTCTCAGGGAGCAGCTCCTGAGGTACATTCCTTACACCAGCTTTGGAAGAGGCCTCCAGTTCTCTGGTCCTGCTCTGAAGCAGCCCTCTTGTTATGGCAGTGCCAGCAAGGAGACCAGCTCTGACACAGCCGTTCCTATTGCCGGCTACTGACTGCAGTCCCATAGTGCTGCTGTAGAGACAACAGGACTGTTGCGAGACACACAAGACCGTCAGGCCTGCAGAAATGAGAGGACTTGAGAGCACTGTGGCAGTGGAAAGAGCAGGAAAGAAAAGAGCACGTTGTGCTGCTGTCCATGGCTGTATCTCCCCTGGACCCAGACAAGGCAGGAAGAGAGGAGCTAAGGAAAAGTCTATTTTGAAAGCTTATTAGGAATCTCTTAAACTATTCAGGGAAATCTGGTTCAATGTTTACATGAGCTCTTGGAGTGAGAAAATGGAAATTAGGTAGAAAAGAAGTAAAATAATGTTTTATTTATATGTTCGATAACATTTCTTTTTGGGAGTTGCTATATCACACACAATCAAACAATCAAAGATGCTTAAAACATAAAGAACCATCACTAGGAATCGTGTGAGGAAGATGTGCACTTTATGGAAGCTGGAATAGTGCGAATTGCAACAACTTGCTGAGAGCGTGCTTGATCTCCCTGTTCCTCATGCTGTAGATAATAGGGTTCAGTGTTGGAGGAACCACTGTGTACAGAAGTGCCACTGTCAGATCCAGGAGTGGGGAAGAAATGGAGGGGGGCTTCAGGTAGGCAAAAAGGGCAGTGATGACAAGCAGGGAAAGCACGGCCAGGTGAGGGAGGCACGTGGAGAAGGCTTTGTGCCGTACCTGCTCAGAGGGCATCCTCAGCACGGCAAGGAAGATCTGCACATAGGACACAACTATGAAAACAAAACACCCAAAGTATAAACTGGCAGTAAAAATGATAAACACAAGTTCCCTGAGATTTGATTCTGAGCAGGAGAGCTTGAGGATCTGGGGGATTTCACAGAAAAACTGGTTGACAACATTGCCTAGGCAGAGAGGCAGTGAAAACGTACTGGCAGTGTGCAGCAGGGAATTGAGAACCCCAGTGCCCCAGGCAGCTGCTGCCATGGTGGCACAAGCTCTGCTGTCCATCAAGGTCCCGTAGTGCAGGGGCTTGCAGATGGCAACGTAGCGGTCATAGGACATGATGGTGAGAAGGGAAAACTCTGCTGATGTGAAGAAGAGAAAGAAAAAGAGCTGTGCAGCACATCCTGCGTAGGAGATGGCCCTGGTGTCCCAGAGGGCGTTGGCCATGGCTTTGGGGAGAGTGGTGGAGATGCAGCCCAGGTCGAGGAGGGCCAGGTTGAGCAGGAAGAAGTACATGGGGGTGTGCAGGCGCTGGTCGCAGGCTACGGCTGTGCTGATGAGGCCGTTGCCCAGGAGGGCAGCCAGGTAGATGCCCAGCAAGAGCCAGAAGTGCAGGAGCTGCAGCTGCCATGTGTCTGCCAACGGCAGCAGGAGGAACTCGCTGATGGAGCTGCTGTTGGGCATCTGCTGTTCCTGGGCTTGGAGTCCTGCTCAGAGTGCAGGAGATAATGACAAGTCCAGACCATTCTGAGACACTCCTCCTGTTATTATATGAAATGATTTCATTCTCCTACAACAGTGTACATTCAGCAACATAACTTGAATTTAACTTCATGTAGTTCAGCATTCCTTAAGCAGAAGCAGCATATGGAGCTCTAACCTTCCTCATATTTTCTTATCTTAACCCATATCCCTGGATATTTTCATCTGTTTTATGCCTCATATCTTTACCCCAACTGCTCTTACAGCCCCAAACCCAACCTCTGTGCCGTCCAACTTCGGTTTAAAAAAGCTGCCTGTTCGCAGGTTACGTGAATTATTTTTGTCTACTGAAAATGATGATAATTTCAATTGGTTTCATCCTTTGAGAAAGGGGAGACTTAAAGCACATCATCTGTGACTCAAGGAATGTTTTCTGAAGCAATTGACTGAAGAAAAATTCTCAGAGCTGTGACAGCCCCTTTTAGATTTCTGCCTCCAATCCTTTCTGCCTTCCTTAAAAACAGGAAATGGAAAATCCCTGCCTTGCCTGTCCTCTTGCAAAGTACCCTCAGAAATATTGTGCTGTGCAGTGGAGCTGTGATCCCCCTGCCCCAGGCAGCAGCTGTGGCAGCACAAGCCCTGCCGGGGGGCTCCTTCCCCCCACACGTCTCCCCGCAGCGCCCTGGGCAGCTCCCCGGGCAGGCTGAGTGCTGAGCCTGGCAGGCGGCAGAGTCCCATAGCCGGCACACAGCCCCTGGGGCACAGCAGGGACCCTGCTCTGCAGGACAGCCCTGGGCACCTGCCTGCAGCCCTGGCTGCACAGCCTGCAGCCATGCTGGGACACGCAGCCATGCTGGGACACGCAGCACTCAGGGCTGTGCTTTTATACTGCAGCATGGAAACCCTCAGCTGGAGCTGAAGGCTTTTTCCACTGTAATAAAGAAATGTGCAATGCCTCCAACCAGATCTGCTATTGTATTTCCCAGATTAAGTTATCCCTCTATGAAAAGCAGCTGCATGGTCTGCAGTGAGTCTTACCGTGTCATGGTCTTTGAGCAATGCTCCTGCAGTGAGCTCACAGCCTGCTCACACTGTTCACATCCTGACAGCTCAGTCCCCTTTCTTTCCTCTCTGTCTGTCACCTGCAGGCTGTGCTGTGCACAAGAGCTCCTGGGCACAGCTGTCTCTCTACAGCTATTATGAGCTCCCTGTGTCCCAGGAGCCCAGCCCTGCTCAGCAGCAGAGGATGTCATGTTGATCCTTCTCACTTGTGTCCCCTGAGATGTCCCTGGAGCTTCTTGGTCAACAGCTTATGAAAGACAACAGCATCATGACTGTGCTTTGAAATCTGCTGAATTAAACACCAGATGTCCAGTGGTCAGTGACTAATTCCAGACATATGGGGAGTCCTACCAGTGATCATTTGATGAAACAAAAAGTGCACTCAGACAAGGACAGAGAGGGATGGTCTTTTCCTGTGCAGGGCTGTGATCCAGCTGAGGTACTTCAGGCAATTCATTCTAAATACAAACCGTGGATCTTAAATGGAATTCAGCTCCCAACGGATCTACGTGAGCTGGGATTTCTCTTTTTCGGCTCAGTTGTGCGCAGGGAGTTGCCTGTGTGTGAGCTCCTGCTCTGACTCCTTGGTCCTTCAGCACGGAGGCAGTTGCTCATACACAGACACTGGGTGATGCCCAAAGTGCCTGGGCTGCTCCTGGATGTGTGCCAGTGCTTGTAAACCGTGTGGGATATCTCTGAGAAAGACACCGCCTTCCTGAGCATCAGCTGAGGGCCAGATAGGGGGTAGCACCAGCTGTCTGGTGAGTTCACATGCAGCTGCAAGTGCAGCACAGGGCCTTCAGGAAAGCCATGCCCATGGTGTGTCCGTGTTGCTACGTCAGCTCCAAGACCCACTATCAGTCTATTGTCTGTGTGCCACCTTCTGCACACTAATACCATAGATGAGCTATCCAGTCAGGCTATGTCCAGTGATGGTTTCCAATTCGGATGTTTACTTCTGTGGTTTTGCACTAATGCAAACACCAACACACAGTAAGCTAGAAATCTTGGTAGAGCTGCAGGCCTGAGCTTCTGTTTGGACCACAGGGACACAGTTTAATGGCTTCCACAACTGCAGTGTAGCATAATAGGGATACAGAGTCTTCAGGATGGATCTACAAGCAGACAACAAAGTGTGACTGCCCTCTGTGAGCGTGCACTGAGCTCTGCCTGGGGCTTGCAGAGCAGCCAGGTCAGAGCTAATGGAAATGGCAAACAGAGGAGACCAACAGTGTCTGTTCCTATCTTCCTGATCAGGGAGAACAAGTGGAGGATTGGTTTATGTCGTTGATGTTGCCATACCATTTGATAGACAATAAAGAGCCGGTGCTTCAGTTTCTTATTGCATCTTCATGGAATATTGGTGTCTCCACTGACTTAAAGCATTGAATTCTTTGCAGCAGCTTTTAAACAAATCCACTCTCTTCTCCTTCTGATGGACAATACCCTCCCAGAACTACTATGAATGCAGCCAAGTGTGACAGATCCACTGTGATGTCTGAGTACCTGAGAGGTAGACTCAGAGAACTGCCCAGTCCTTCCAAGACCCTCAAGTCGTACAAGGAAATGAGGTTGGTCAAACTCAACCTGCCTTTCATGAACCCGTGCTGGCTGGGCCTGATCCCCTGGATGCCATTTACATGCCGTGTGATCTCACCCAAGATGATTTGTTCCGTAACTTTACCCAGCACTGCGGTCAGGCTTACAGGCCTGTAGGTAAGTGCTGCAAGATCTGAACCCCAAGGTCACTGCTCACCAGCATCCCCCACAGCTCCATCGCGTGCCTGCAGATGTTCACCCTTGAGCACACATCCTGTGCAGCCATGGTGCTCTCAGCAGAGGCCATCATCTCTTGCTGTCAGCAAAGGGGCTCACGGTGCCTGCTTTCTCCCAGGAACATCAGCACATGGCCTCAGAACACTCTGACTTCTGGGGAGAAAAAGGGACTGCTTCTTCACCAGATTCTCCCTGACCCAAACAAGCCACATGTTCTGCCTTTGACCTCAGTGGGGCATGATGGGAATGCACGTACCTGGCTGTGAGAGATGCTCCTGGAG
Source organism: Excalfactoria chinensis (assembly GCF_039878825.1). Lineage (NCBI taxonomy): Eukaryota > Metazoa > Chordata > Aves > Galliformes > Phasianidae > Excalfactoria > Excalfactoria chinensis. Next base: position 326,945 of record NW_027315711.1, read on the forward strand.
GAGGCTGTTGATCACGGGCTCCTGGTGAAAGCGGCCATGTGATACGCTGCCTGCAGCACGTGGAGCCTGTGGGTGCTCTGTGGCATGGCCCGCAGGCTGGTATAAAGGATGTCACCTCATCCACCTCATGGCACCTGAAAAGGAGAAAGTGAGAAAGAATGTCTCAAAACATCTTGTTCCCCAACTTTGATGAGACCCAACCACAGACATGTCATGCATGAGAGGCCAAGTCCTAAACTGTTTGCACTGGCTCATGGGAGGAGGTGACTATCCACAGGGCATGCAAACACACATCCACTCTCCCAGCTGCTGCATGCACAAATGGCCAAAGACTCTAGGCACCCTGAAGTTATGACACATTTTGCACCTAAAGGCCTGGATCATCCAGTCCCCTATAGCAGTGTCATCATGAGATAAAGATGCCAATATGTTTCTCAAGGCAGGTAATGGAGAAGAACAGGAAGTTTGACAAGTCCCAGAGATCAATGCCTCACTTAAAGCAAGGACGTGCATGAGTGGGACACTAGTAACATGCAGCTCGGACCAGCAGTTCCCCTCGGTTCTGCACTTGGGCTGTGCTCTTTAATCTCACACCACCTGCATAAGTTCTAATGCAACAACCATAAGAAAAGTCAGTTGAGTCAAACAGGAAAAGCGTGTCTTACCTCCAAAGAAGTTACCTGCTTTGCACAGTCCTCCAGGAATTTTGTCATCCACATCCCAACAGCCCACACATGCCTGTCTGTGTGACAGCAGGCTTTCTGCAAGCATGCTCATTGAATCTGTGGCCTGAGCTGAGGGGAAGCATCTGCAGATGGTCTGGAAAGAAATAGGAGACACCACATCACAGCTTCCTCTTCAGAACAGAAAGGAATCTGGAGGGGACTCTTAGCTCATCAGGCCACTGATCACAGAGAAGACAATTGCTGCACACTACCACTGTTTGTGCTTTATGTAGCTGAGAGACCATTCACCTCCTCCACGTTGTTTTCTTACCCACAAAGCTCACTTCCTGGTAACAGCATTCACAAGTGCCCACACAAATTTGCATGCTCCAGAGCGTGTCCCTTTCCAAGTGTCCCCAAAAGCCAGGTAGGGCTGAAAGCCTCCTGCTGCTTGCAAACAGCAAAGGTTCCCCTGTGACAGCATGCTCTAGGAAACGCATCAGAGCCTGCAGGGTGGAGGGGACATGCAGGAGCCCAGGCAATGGGCCCCAACCTCATTCCACAAGGCCACTTACCTTTGCTGTCTTGCTGGAAGTCTCAAGCAGAGCAGTATCATCGGGTGATTCCTGCCCTTCCCATAGGCTCAGTGTCACGCGTTTGAGATTTTACATTCATGGTCTTAGCTGTTCAAAACACCAAAGAAAAAGAGTTATGTTGACAGGAACCCACCTCCAGTGCCCACCATCTACAAAGAGTCTTCTTTCCAGGGACGGGTTCCAGCCTTGCAGGACCCTGCTGGCATCAGGCAGAGATCGAGGTGCTCGCTCTCCTCAGCATGCATTTGAAGAAGGCAGTTCAGGCAGACCCCTGCCCACTTACGGGATGTGGCTACAAAGTCACAGGTCAGAGGCCCCAGCATTCCCACCAAGGTCCCTGATTGTGAGTACATCCTTTCTGCAGGGATGATAGGCGGGAAAATGGTCACAGGTGACCCCAAGTGCTCATTCACTTTTCCTGCCCACATTGGTCCCCAGGTGGTCACCAAGTAAAATGGCAGGCAGAGGGACCTCCCTATAGCCCCAGGAGAGTCAAGGCACAGAACCCAGCTGGGCAGGTCTCCCTTCCAGAGATGCTGCTTTTGTGAGGGGACAAGAGGCATATATGGGATATCTACTCAGCACCAGCTCAGTTCGCTCCTTGCAAGCCCCCAGCACCTGGGTGCAGACTCCCAGGGCCTTCTCTGGCTCCAGTGTGTTGAACAAAGTTAGGCAGCAGTGCAGAAGCCTGCACAGGATGGGGATCAGTCACAGGACAGGCACCCTGTCCTTGACATCTCTCTCCCAATCTCTCCTTTTCTGGCTCCTCCCCTAAAGGCCTCTGCTGCTGCCTGTCATGGTCATTACCATCTGCACAGCCCACCTCTCTTGGCTGGCACCTCTGCCCTGACCTAAGAGACATTTCTAGGCAGGAACCTCCACCCAGCAACCTTTCCCCAGGCTGCCCTCAGACTCCTCGGGGCTGGCTCTTGGCTTTTCCTCCAGCAAGCCCCACTTCTTTGCCTGCCTTCAGTCCACAGGGGCTTGGCACTCTCACTCCCCATCCAGAAGGATGGATGGCCTCAATGGCGGTAGTCTCAAATCAGCATCTCAGATCACTTAGGTAAAAAACACTTAGGTAAAAAAGAACTGGCAAACTTGCTTTTAGAATTACCTTCTCTACATGACCTGATGCTTTAAAGCACAAGCTCTCCTAGCAATGACCTGCCTCTGACATGCTCAGCCTGCAGGAAAACAGTCTTCCTCTGTGTCTGCAGGCTTTGCTCACATTCCCAGCTACGTGAGTCTGAAGGATGAGAGGAGGGCCCCGCAGTAAGGGAGAGAAAGAAACTGTCACAGAAACTGGAACAAGGGGAGCAAAAAGAGTTTATGTGAAAGTTGTTAGTAGCATGGCAAGTGCAGACAGTGGGTCTGGAATAACAAGGGGGATGAAGGCCATAAAGATAAGGGTGGAACAGCCCAAGAACAGGAAGGTGACTAGATGTCCTCAGGGCAACTGGAACCAGTTTGGGGGCTGCCTCTCCCGCAGGGTTGAAAGTTTACTGTAAGGAAGATGATGAGCCTTCATCTCATGACCACCCCTATGACTCACACGCAATGGGAGAGGGAATGCATGCTAATGGGGTCTCAGAAATGTAATGAATACTTATCCAAGCCAACTGTTGATGATGTATTAGTTCAGCCTATATTTGTAGCACTGTTTCTCATAACGGTGTGCAAGTGAGGTGGAGCAATCCCCCTTGCACCAGGCGTATGCATATCACTGATTAAACGTACCTGCTTTCTGACTACTTCATGGTAATGGAGTTTGATTCTGCAAGTCACCTGGAGATGACTAGAAGCTGTGTTGAGGGACATGGTTTAATGGGAGCTCTTGGTGATAGGTGAACAGCTAAATTGGAGGATCTTTTAGGACTTTTCCAACTTTGATCATTCTATGATTCAAAGATTCCCTGTCCTTGTCTGTGTACCCTTTTTGTTTCAGCAAACACTCTCTGGGAGGACTCACCACATGTCTGGAATTAGTCACTGACCACTGGACATCTGGTGTTTAATTCAGCAGATTTCAAAGCACAGTCATGATGCTGTTGTTTTTCAGGAGATGTTGTCCATGAAGATCCAGGGACATCTCAGGTGGGATGATTGGGAAAGATAAACATGACATCATTGGCTGCTGAACTGGGTTAGGCTCCTGAGATGCAGGAAGCTCATAAAAGTGGGCAGCGCTGCAGACAGAAAGTTGTGCCCAGGAGCAGCTCTTGTGCACAGCACAGCCTGCAGGTGACAGAAGGAGAGGAGAGAAAGGGGAGAGAGCTTCCAGGATGTGTACGGTGTGAGCAGGCTGTGAGCACACTGCAGGAGCATTGCTCACAGACAATGACAAGGTAAGTCTCACTGCAGAGCATGCAGCTGCTTTTCATAGAGGGATAACTTAATTTGGGAAATACTATGGCAGGTCCGTTGGCAGGCACTACAGGTTTCTTTATTACGGGGGAAAAAGACTTCTGCTCCAGCTGACGGTTTCCGTTCTGCAGTATGAAAGCACAGCCCTGAGGGCTGCGTGTCCCAGCACGGCTGCAGGCTGTGCAGCTGGGGCTGCAGGCGGGTGCCCAGGGCTGTCCTGCAGAGCAGGGTCCCTGCTGTGCCCCAGGGGCTGTGTGCCGGCTATGGGACTCTGCCGCCTGCCAGGCTCAGCACTCAGCCTGCCCGGGGAGCTGCCCAGGGCGCTGCGGGGAGACGTGTGGGGGGAAGGAGCCCCCCGGCAGGGCTTGTGCTGCCACAGCTGCTGCCTGGGGCAGGGGATCACAGCTCCACTGCACAGCAGGATGTTTGTGAGGGTGCTTTGCAAGAGGAGAGCCAAGGCAGGGATTTTCCATGTCCTGTTTTTAAGGAAGGCAGAAAGGATTGGAGGCAGAAATCTAAAAGGGGATGTCTGATTTAAAACACAGCGATGTTACTACCAAATATTTCTTCAATCAATCGCTTTTTTTTTTTTTTTAAAGTTTTTGATGTTTTTAGAAGACATTAATTGTGCACTTATCCTTCAAACAGGCATATTTGTCCAAGGCAAATTGAAGTGAAAAGAGGTGGTGGGGGCTCTAAGACTAGTTGAAGTAAAGATATGAGACGTGTAAACAGCTCTTAGGAGGAAAACAGTCAGGAGGCTGGGATATGATAATGAAATGAGAAGAAAGTAAGATCTCCCTAATATTCTGCTCCATGAGAATGGTTAAGCTTGTGAAAATAAATTCAAGTTTTTCATTTAATTGATCATTTTCCAAATGGACACAAAAAATTTATAGTAAATCAGGAGGAATGTCTCTGAGAATGGTCTGGACATGTCATTATCTTCTTCACTCTGAGCAGGACTCCAAGCCCAGGAACAGCAGATGCCCAACAGCAGCTCCATCAGCGAGTTCCTCCTGCTGCCGTTGGCAGACACGCAGCAGCTGCAGCTCCTGCACTTCTGGCTCTTGCTGGGCATCTACCTGGCTGCCCTCCTGGGCAACGGCCTCATCAGCACAGCCGTAGCCTGCGACCAGCGCCTGCACACCCCCATGTACTTCTTCCTGCTCAACCTGGCCCTCCTCGACCTGGGCTGCATCTCCACCACTCTCCCCAAAGCCATGGCCAACGCCCTCTGGGACACCAGGGCCATCTCCTACGCAGGATGTGCTGCACAGCTCTTTTTCTTTTCCTTCTTCATGCCAGCAGAGTATTCCCTTCTCACCATCATGTCCTATGACCGCTACGTTGCCATCTGCAAGCCCCTGCACTACGGGACCTTGATGGACAGCAGAGCTTGTGCCACCATGGCAGCAGCTGCCTGGGGCGCTGGGCTTCTCAATTCCCTGCTGCACACTGCCAGTACGTTTTCACTGCCTCTCTGCCAAGGCAATGTTGTCAACCAGTTTTTCTGTGAAATCCCCCAGATCCTCAAGCTCTCCTGCCCAGAATCAAATCTCAGGGAAGTTGTGTTTCTCATTTTTAGTTATCAGTTTAACTACCATCTGTCTTGCAAACTAGCAAGCAGGAGCATTACATATTTCAAAGCCAAGCTCATACATACTCAATAAATTTCCTGGAACCCAACTACTTATTCATTGTTTCCAGTAACTCATTTACATACTGCCTCTCCCTCTGGCACATGCACTGTTTGTAGCGGGCTGTCTTCCTCCAGTGGTCATGGGACTGAAGTCAAACGTCTTTCTCCCAGAGGCTCGAAGTCTTCCTCGCTCTGTCCTTTTTACCCTGTCATGTTTGATAGGAGTAGTCTGGTACTGGACACCTTTTGGGCAGTGTTCCCTTTAGTATGCAGATGTTCTTCCTTTATGTTAACTACACATCCTACTTGTTTTTGGGCCCACATACCTAACTTTTGACTATGAGATCAACTGTTCTACTGTATCAGTTTCTCCCAACAGATTGTGTTTGCCTAGCAGAAGTGCAAATGCCTCATTTGGAAAGCTCTGCTTCTGGACCTTAATAAAAAAGACATGCAGACAAGGACAGGGACCCTCTGAATTCCCCTTTTCAGGGCCGTCATTCAGCTGAGGCAATCAGTGCGGGTGTCTCATCTCCAGATGTAAAAAGGGTTGAAAGGAGATTCAGGTCCCCACAGCTGTTCCAAATATTGTGATAAGAAAATGAATCAAATTCTTCCCAAGGAAGATGCACTGTGCCAGGAGGTACAGCCCTGTGGTCACTCGTGGCTGCCCCAACTTCAGTCACAGGTCCTGTGGTCATTCCAGCTCTGGCAATAAACTCTGCAGTTGCTCCAACTCCTGCAATAGCCCAGCAGCCACTCCAGATCCTACAGTGAAGCCTGTGTCTGTTAAAGACCCTACAGCAGGTCCTGAACTTGCTAAAAGATATGTACACATATTAGTATCTATACATATCTATTTGCATCTGCATATATTGTATATATGTGAAAATATACCATATATATATTATTTTAAGTCAGCACGCAAATTCTAAACCAGTGCACTGCCTCGAGTCCCTAACTGATCTCCTCAGGACTTGTAAAAATAATATTGTCACTCAGTGAAGAGCACCAGAAGATCTCGAGGTCTTCTCAGGGAGCAGCTCCTGAGGTACATTCCTTACACCAGCTTTGGGAGAGGCCTCCAGTGCTCTGGTTCTGTTCTGAAGGGGCCCTCTTGTTATGGCAGTGCCAGCAAGGAGACCGGCTCTGACACAGCCGTTTATACTGCACAGATACAAGGACGTGAGAGCACTGTGGCAGTGTAAAGCGAGCAGGAATGAAAAGAGCACGCTGTGCTGCTGTCTGTGGCTGTACCTCCCCCAGACCCAGACAAGGTAGGAAGAGAGAACAGCTAAGGAAAAGTCTATTTAGAAAGCTTTTTAGGAAAATTTTAACCTACTCAGGAAATCTGATTCCATGTTTACATGAGTTCTTGGAGGGAGAAAATGGAAATTAGGAAGGAAATAAATTTTTATTTATAAGTTCGGTAATAGTTGTAGGACTATCTAACACACAAAATCAAACAATCAAAGATGCATAAAACATAAAAAACTATCACTGGGAAACCTGAGAGGAAGATGTGCACTTTATGGAAGCTGGAATAGTGCATATTGCAACACCTTCCTGAGAGCGTGCTTGATCTCCCTGTTCCTCATGCTGTAGATCATAGGGTTCAGTGTTGGAGGAACCACTGTGTACAGAAGTGCCACTGTCAGATCCAGGAGTGGGAAGGAAATAGTGGGGGGTTTCAGGTAGGCAAAAAAGGCAGTGCTGAGGAAGAGGGAGACCACGGCCAGGTGAGGGAGGCACGTGGAGAAGGCTTTGTGCCGTCCCTGCTCAGAGGGCATCCTCAGCACGGCAAGGAAGATCTGTACATAGGACACAACTATGAAAACAAAGCACCCGCAGTCTAAACTGATACTAAAAATGAGTAACAAAACTTCCCTGAGATTAGATTTTGAGCAGGAGAGCTTGAGGATCTGGGGGATTTCACAGAAAAATTGATTCACAACATTCCCTTGGCAGAGAGGCAGTGAAAACGTACTGGCAGTGTGCAGCAGGGAATAGAGAACTCCAGTGCCCCAGGCAGCTGCTGCCATGGTGGCACAAGCTCTGCTGTCCATCAAGGTCCCGTAGTGCAGGGGCTTGCAGATGGCAACGTAGCGGTCATAGGACATGATGGTGAGAAGGGAAAACTCTGCTGACATGAAGAAGACAAAGCAAAAGAGCTGTGCAGCACATCCTGCGTAGGAGATGGCCCTGGTGTCCCAGAGGGCGTTGGCCATGGCTTTGGGGAGAGTGGTGGAGATGCAGCCCAGGTCGAGGAGGGCCAGGTTGAGCAGGAAGAAGTACATGGGGGTGTGCAGGCGGCGGTCGCAGGCTACGGCTGTGCTGATGAGGCCGTTGCCCAGGAGGGCAGCCAGGTAAATGCCCAGCAAGAGCCAGAAGTGCAGGAGCTGCAGCTGCCGCGTGTCTGCCAACGGCAGCAGGAGGAACTCGCTGATGGAGCTGCTGTTGGGCATCTGCTGTTCCTGGGCTTGGAGTCCTGCTCAGAGTGCAGAAGATAATGACAATTCCAGACCATTCTCAGAGACGCCCCCAGTCCCAGCCTCTTTGCACTTCAATTGGTCTTAGAGAAATCTGCCTGTTTGCAGGATAAGTGCAATATTAAGTTCTGTAGAAAATAAACAGAGAAACAAACAAAAATATGATTCTGTACTTTTAGAAACAAGAGGTTGAAAGCACAACCTGTGTGACTGTTCAAAAAACAACAGATGGACTGAAGAAATATTGGAGAGTCTCAGAGCTGTGTTCAAAATTGACAGCCATTTTCAGATTTCTGCCTCCAATACTCTTTCAATCCCTCAGAACAGGAAATGGAAAATCTCTGCCTTGGCTCTCCTCTTGCAAAGTACCCTCACAAACATTCTGTTGTGCAGTGGAGCTGTGATCCCCTGCCCCAGGCAGCAGCTGTGGCAGCACAAGCCCTGCCGGGGGGCTCCTTCCCCCCACACGTCTCCCCACAGCGCCCTGGGCAGCTCCCCGGGCAGGCTGAGTGCTGAGCCTGGCAGGCGGCAGAGTCCCATAGCCGGCACACAGCCCCTGGGGCACAGCAGGGACCCTGCTCTGCAGGACAGCCCTGGGCACCCGCCTGCAGCCCCGGCTGCACAGCCTGCAGCCGTGCTGGGACATGCAGCTCTCAGGGCTGTGCTCTGAAGCTGCAGCACGGAAGCCCTCAGCTGGAGTAGAAGTCTTTATCCACAGTAAAGAACCCTGCAGTGCCTGCAGCCAGATCTGCTATGGGATGTCCCAGATTTGAATAAACCCTCTATGAAAAGCAGCTGCATGGTCTGCAGTGAGACTTACCTTGTCATGGTTTGTGGGCAATGCTCCTGCAGAGTGCTCACAGCCTTCTCACACCGTATACATCCTCCAAGCTCTCTCCAGTTTCTCTCCTTCTGTCACCTGCAGGCTGTGCTGTGCAGAAGAGCTGCTCCTGGGCACAGCTGTTTTTCTGCAGCTCTGCCCACTTGTATAAGCTCTTTGTGTCCCAGGAGCCCGACCCAGCTGATCAGCAGAGGATGTCATGTTTATCTTTCCCATTCGTGTCCCCAGAGATGTCCCTGGGTCTTCATGGACAACAGCTCCAGAAAAACAACAGCATCATGACTCTACTTCGAAATCTGTTGAATTAAGCACCAGATTTCAAGTGATCATTGACTGATTCCAGTAATGTGGTGATTCCTCCCAGAGAGTGTTTGCTGAAACAAAAGGGTACACAGACAAGGACAGGGAATCCTTGAATCACAGAATGACCAATGTTGGAAAAGTCCTAAAAGAACCTCCAATCCAGCAGTTCACCTATCACCAAGAGCTCCCATTAAACCATGTCCCTCAACACAACTTCTAGTCGTTCCTTGAACACCTCCAGGTGACTTGCAGAATCAAACTCCATAACCACAAAGTAGTTATAAAGCAGGTACGTTTAATAAGTGATGCGCACACACCCTGGTGCAAGGGGGTTAGTTCCACCTCACTTGCACACTGTTATCTACAAATATAGTAGCTACAAATATAGACTGAACTAATACATCATCAACAGTTGGCAGGAATTTGGATACATATTCATTACGTTTCTGAGACCCCATTAGCATGCATTCCCTCCCTCATCGCGCGTGTGTAGTGAGTAGTCGGGGTGGTCGTGAGATGAAGGCTCATCATCTTCCTCACTGTAAACTTTCAACCCTGCAGAAGGGGCAGCCCCCACACTGGTTCCAGTTGCTCTGTGGACATCAAATCACCTCCCTGTTCTTGGGCTGTTCCACCCTTATCTTTATGGCCTTCATCCCCCTTGTTATTCCAGACCCAGTGTCCACACTTACCATGCTACTAACAACTTTCACGTAAAATGTCTTTTCACACTCCTTGTTCCAGTTTCTGTGACAGTTTCTTCCTCTCCCTTAATGCAGGGCCCTTCTCTCACAGAATCACAGAATTAGAGGGGTTGGAAGGGAACTCTAGAGATCATCGAGTCCAACCCCCCTGCCAAAGCAGGCTCCCTAGACCACGTCGCACAGGTAGGTGTCCAGGCGGGTCTTGAATATCTCCAGAGAAGGAGACTCCACCACCTCCCTGGGCAGCCTGTTCCAGTGCTCCGTCACCCTCACTGTAAAGAAGTTCTTGCACACATTCGTGCGGAACTTCCTATGCTGAAGTTTCAGCCCATTGCCCCTAGTCCCGTCCCCACGCACTACTGAAAACAGACCAGCCTCACCACTATGGCTCCCACACTTCAGGTATTTATAAACCTGGATCAAGTCCCCTCTCAGCCTTCTTTTCTCAAGGCTAAACAGACCCAGTTCCCTAACTCTCTCCTCATAGGGGAGATGCTCCAGGCCCTTCACCATCTTTGTGGCCCTCCGCTGGACTCTTTCCAAGAGATCCCTGTCTTTTTTGTACTGGGGAGCCCAGAACTGGACACAGTATTCCAGATGAGGCCTCACCAGGGCAGATTAGAGGGGGAGGATCACCTCCTACCTGCTGGCCACGCTCTTTTTAATGCACCCCAGAATGCCATTGGCCTTTTTGGCTACAAGGGCACACTGCTGGCTCATGGCCAACCTGTCGTCCACCAGGACGCCCAGGTCCCTCTCAGCAGAGCTCCTCTCCAGCAGGTCTTCCCCCAGCCTGTCCTGGTGCATGCAGTTATTTTTACCGAGGTGTAAGACTCTACACTTGCTTTTGTTAAACCTCATCCAGTTTCATACTGCCCAGCTCTCAAGCCTGTCCAGACCTCACTGAATGGCAGCACAGCCTTCAGGAGTGTCAGACAATCCTCCCAACTTCGTGTCATCAGCAAACTTGCTGAGGGTGGTCACTATCCCCTCATCAAGGTCGTTGATGAAGATGTTGAACAAGACCAGACTCAGTACAGACCCCTGGGGGACACCGCTAGTCACAGGCCTCCAGCCAGACACCGCACCACCAACGACAACCCTCTGCACTCTGCCGGTCAGCCAATTGTCAATCCACTTCATCATCCATTCATCTATCCCTCACTTCCTCAGCTTTGTTATAAGGATGTCATGGGAGACAGTATCAAAAGCCTTACTGAAATCAAGGTAAACTACAACTAACGCTCTCCCCCCGTCTACCCAGCTAGTGACATCTTCATAAAAGGCCACCAGGTTGGTGGAGCACGACCTCCCGTTGTTGAACCCATGCTGACTACTCCTGATAACCTCCTTTACTCCCAGTTGCCTGGAAATAGCATCCAGCACAGGCTGTTCCACCACCTTCCCTGGGACTGAGGTGAGGCTGACTGGCCTATAATTACTCGGGTCTTCCTTCTTGCATTTTTTGAAGACCGGAGTGACATTGGCCATCGTCCCGTCTTCGACCAGCTTGACACCAGCCCTCGTGTTTTTCCTACAAGGGGGTGAGTCACCCTCCTCCTTCACCAAGGGCCAAGACTTTGGGGGCTTAGAAGCACACCCCTCTCCTTCAAGCAGAGGGACATTGCATATAGTCTCCATTTTGGTGGTCCCAGCTACAACCCCACCCCCCTTCATACCTAGTTTAAAGCCCTGTGGATGAACCTACCCAACTCTCTTTGTAAGATCCCTTTTAACCGGTGGGAGAAGCCACTCCTATCAGCTGTCAACCAGTCCAGTCTTGCGCAAACAGAGAGAAGGTCAAAAAGCCCGAACCCCTGCCGGGCACACCAATCTCGGTGCCAGCTATTGATCTGTTGGCCCATTATATTGAATCCCTCATTCTTCCCTGAAACAGGAGGGATAGAGGTGAACACAACCTGTGCTCCCGAACCCTTTACCTGTCTCCCCAAATCTCTGAAATCCTTTTTTCAGAGTCCTCATGGAAGTTCTGCCTAACTCATCACTACCAACTTGGAATAGTAATAGGGGATAGTAGTCAGTGGGGTGGACTAGGGAAGAAAGTTTCATCCTCACATCCTTAACCCGGGCACCCGGGAGGCAACGGACCTCCCTATGTAGAGGTTCTGGTCTACATATTGGCCCTTCTGCTCCCTTCAGCGCAGAGTCACCAATAACAATGACCCGTCGTTTTTTCTTAGTTGGTTAAGTTCCAATGGTGGGTGAAGAGTGGTTGGACTCGGGGGGCACCACCAACTGAGGAGTACCATCATCACCACCATAGTGCAGCTGTCCCTGCAAGAAAAATGACAGAGGTAATTATGGACCTGTCTCATTCCTGTTCCTGGTAAAATTATGGAGAAAGTGATGGTGAGAGTGATTGAAAAACACCAAAAGGACAATTCTATCACTGGTCACAGCCAACACAACTTCCAGAGGGGAAGATCCTGTTTCACTATAGATCTTTTGATTACAAGGTTATCCATTCAGTTGACCAAGGGACACCAGTGTGTTAGATGGTCACTATCAGGGTTCCCCAGGGCTCCATTTTAGGGCCGCTTCTCTTTCATGCTTTTGTGGATGAGTTGCATGCAGGACTAGAAGATGATATGAGCAAGTTTGCTGATGAGACCAGATGAGGAGGTGCTGTTATCTCCACTGAGGGTGGAGAGGACTTGCAGAGAGATGTGGACAAGTCAGAGAAGTGGGTACCAGTTGGTACTAAGCACCAAGTACATAAAGCATAACAAGAACAAGTGCCTGATTGTGCACCTGGGTAGGAGCAACCCTGGACATAAACACTGACTGGAAATGGGACACTGGAGAGCTGTCTGACTGAAAACGATTGGGGGTCATGGTCAACATCAAACTGAACGTGAGTCAGCAGTGTGACTAGGCAGCCAACAATCCACTGGAGTGCATCAAGCAAGGTATTACCAGCTGGGTGAGGGAAAGGATTGTCCCTCTCTGCTCTGCATTGCTACAGCCTCACCTGGAGCACTGGGTGCACTTCTGGGCACCGCAGAACATAAAGGACATCAAACTATGAGAGAGTGTGCAAAGGAGGGCACTGGAAATGAGAAATCTGAAGTTCAGAGTTTCATTGGGATTGACTGCTTGCTCAGACTGGGCCTTTCTCACATCCCACAGCCTGCAAGGACACACAGGGCACACATGCGACATGCACTTTACATCATCCTTGCACCCCATGCAGAGCCTGGGATCTTCTGTCCCTGTGTCTTTCATTTGACATCATACAGACCTCTATCCCACTGCCCAGGAAGGGCCCTGAGCCAACATGAGGGATAGGATCTCCCTGCCAAGGGTCTGGGAATCAGGGCTTGGCCTGTCTGCTTCGTATGGCAAAAGAGGGGTTTCTCAGCATCAGAGCCACCATGCCAGTGCCTTTGCCTGCCTGTAGTCATGGCTTCCAATTATCTGCTCTAACAAGTCCCTTGGGAAGCTTGCTTGTTAGTGTCCCTCAAAGGGCCCATTAATACTCCAAGAAACTTCACTGTTACTTCTGACTTTGTCTTGTTGAGCACTCTGTGCAAACTTCTCTCTGCACTGCACGTTGATGGACTCAGCATCAAATGAGCCCTGGGGCCCATTATAACCTAAAGAGCCTCCTGAGCCTTGTGCCTTCCTGTCATCCTCTTCAGGTTTTCAGAACTTGTACAGCAAAATGGAGAGATACCTGGAGAGAGCTCAAAGTGGCCGAATCCAGCTGGCGTTTATTGTTTATTTATTTATATTAGAGTTTAAACAAAACATTAAAGCAGCACTGTGCAACTGGTATCAATCCGGAATGTTCCCAATGAGTTCTGTTGTGTTACTGTGTGGGCAAATGTCCTCCTCAACCTCTGCATCCCACATCTGCTCACACTGGCCCCATGGGACTTGCATCAGTTTTCTCACATCACACTTCTCTGCAGCCACACACTCAGTGTTAAAACTCCTTTGCACCATCTTCAACTGGCTTTCCACAGAGAACCAGTGGCCAACAAACAGCAGGGAAGGTGTTGCAATTGAATGAACAGTAAAACACAGTGGTCAACTGCATGCCATGTCCATGCCGCTTCTATTGAAATTTGTCTTTCACAGGGAATATTTGTACAAGAAATGAGTTAGACACAGTCATGATGCTGCTGTCTTTCAGGAGCTGTTGGCCATGAGGACCCAGGGAAATCTCAGCGGAGAGGAGTGTGAAGGATGAAAATGTCATCCTATTCTGCTGGGCTGGGCTGGGCTTCTGGGACACAGGGAGCTCATACAAGTGGGCAGAGCTGCAGAGATAGAGCTGTGCCCAGGAGCAGCTCTTGTGCACAGCACAGCCTGCAGGTGACAGAAGGAGAGAAGAGAAAGGGGAGAGAGCTTGCAGGATGTGACTGGTGTGAGCAGGCTGTGAGCTCACTGCAGGAGCATTGTACACAAACCATGATAAGGTAAGTCTCATTGCAGTCCATGCAGCTGCTATCATAGAGGGTTAACTTAATCTGTGACATCCCATAGCAGATCTGGCTGCAGGCGCTGCATGTTTCTTTATTGTGGAAAAAGCCTTCTGCTCCAGCTGATGGCTTCCATGCTGCAGCATCAGAGCACAGCCCTGAGGGCTGCGTGTCCCAGCACAGCTGCAGGCTGTGCAGGCGGCGCTGCAAGCGGGTGCCCAGGGCTGTCGTGCAGAGCAGGGTCCCTGCTGTGCCCCAGGGGCTGTGTGCCGGCTATGGGACTCTGCCGCCTGCCAGGCTCAGCACTCAGCCTGCCCGGGGAGCTGCCCAGGGCGCTGCGGGGAGACGTGTGGGGAGAAGGAGCCCCCGGGCAGGGCTTGTGCTGCCACAGCTGCTGCCTGGGGCAGGGGATCACAGCTCCACTGCACAACAGAATGTTTGGGAGGGTACTTTGCAAGAGGAGAGCCAAGGCAGGGATTTTCCTTTTCCTCTTCTTAGCAAAGGCAGAAAGGATTGGAGGCAGAAATCTAAAAGGGGATGTCTGATTTAAAACACAGCGATGTTACTACCAAATATTTCTTCAATCAATCGCCTTTTTTTTTTTTTAAAGTTTTTGTTGTTTTCTGAAGACATTAATTGTGCACTTATCCTTCAAACAGGCATATTTGTCCAAGACAAATTGAAGTGAAAAGAGGTGGTGGGGGCTCTAAGACTAGATGGAGTAAAGATATGAGACGTGTAAACAGCTCTTAGGAGGAAAACAGACAGGAGGCTGGGATATGATAATGAAATGAGAAGAAAGTAAGATCTCCCTAATATTCTGCTCCATGAGAATGGTTAAGCTTGTGAAAATAAATTCAAGTTTTTTATTTAATTGATCATTTTCCAAATGGACACGAAAGATTTATAGTAAAGCAGGAGGAGTGTCTCTGAGAATGGTCTTGACTTGTCATTATCTTCTGCACTCTGAGCAGGACTCCAAGCCCAGCAACAGCAGATGCCCAACAGCAGCTCCATCAGCGAGTTCCTCCTGCTGCTGTTGGCAGACACGCGGCAGCTGCAGCTCCTGCACTTCTGGCTCTTGCTGGGCATCTACCTGGCTGCCCTCCTGGGCAACGGCCTCATCAGCACAGCCGTAGCCTGTGACCGCCGCCTGCACACCCCCATGTACTTCTTCCTGCTCAACCTGGCCCTCCTCGACCTGGGCTGCATCTCCACCACTCTCCCCAAAGCCATGGCCAACGCCCTCTGGGACACCAGGGCCATCTCCTACGCAGGATGTGCTGCACAGCTCTTTTTCTATTTCTTCTTTGCCTCAGCAGAGTATTCCCTTCTCACCATCATGTCCTATGACCGCTACGTTGCCATCTGCAAGCCCCTGCACTACGGGACCTTGATGGACAGCAGAGCTTGTGCCACCATGGCAGCAGCTGCCTGGGGCACTGGAGTTCTCTATTCCGTGCTGCACACTGCCAGTACGTTTTCACTGCCTCTCTGCCAAGGGAATGTTGTGAATCAATTTTTCTGTGAAATCCCCCAGATCCTCAAGCTCTCCTGCTCAAAATCAAATCTCAGGGAAGTTTTGTTGCTCATTTTTAGTATCAGTTTAGACTGCGGGTGCTTTGTTTTCATAGTTGTGTCCTATGTACAGATCTTCATGGCCGTGCTGAGGATGCCCTCTGAGCAGGGACGGCACAAAGCCTTCTCCACGTGCCTCCCTCACCTGGCCGTGGTCTCCCTCTTCCTCAGCACTGCCTTTTTTGCCTACCTGAAGCCCCCCACTATTTCCTTCCCACTCCTGGATCTGACAGTGGCTCTTCTGTACACAGTGGTTCCTCCAACACTGAACCCTATTATTTACAGCATGAGGAACAGGGAGATCAAGCACGCTCTCAGGAAGGTGTTGCAGTATGCACTATTCCAGCTTCCATAAAGTGCACATCTTCCTCTCAGGTTTCCCAGTGATAGTTTTTTATGTTTTATGCATCTTTGATTGTTTGATTTTGTGTGTTAGATAGTCCTACAACTATTACCGAACTTATAAATAAAAATTTATTTCCTTCCTAATTTCCATTTTCTCTCTCCAAGAACTCATGTAAACATGGAATCAGACTTCCTGAGTAGGTTAAAATTTTCCTAAAAAGCTTTCAAAATAGACTTTTCCTTAGCTGTTCTCTCTTCCTACCTTGTCTGGGTCTGGGGGAGGTACAGCCACAGACAGCAGCACAGCGTGCTCTTTTCATTCCTGCTCGCTTTACACTGCCACAGTGCTCTCAAGTCCTTGTATCTGTGCAGTATAAACGGCTGTGTCAGAGCTGGTCTCCTTGCTGGCACTGCCATAACATGAGGGCCCCTTCAGAACAGAACCAGAGCACTGGAGGCCTCTCCCAAAGCTGGTGTAAGGAATGTACCTCAGGAGCTGCTCCCTGAGAAGACCTCGAGAACTTCTGGTGCTCTTCACTGAGTGACAATATTATTTTTACAAGTCCTGAGGAGATCAGTTAGGGACTCGAGGCAGTGCACTGGTTTAGAATTTGCGTGCTGACTTAAAACTATTTACTAAGACAGAGAAAAAGAGAAGGATAATAATTATGACAAATATATATGCATACCATATATAATATATATATGGTATATTTTCACATATATACAATATATGCAGATGCAAATAGATATGTATAGATACTAATACGTGTACATATCTGTTAGCAAGTCCAGGACCTGCTGTAGGGTCTTTAACAGACACAGGCTTCACTGTAGGATCTGGAGTGGCTGCTGGGCTATTGCAGGAGCTGGAGCAACTGCAGAGTTTATTGCCAGAGCTGGAATGACCACAGGAACTGTGACTGAAGTTGGGGCAGCCACGAGTGACCACAGGGCTGTACCTCATGGCACAGTGCATCTTCCTTGGGAAGAATTTGATTCATTTTCTTATCACAATATTTGGAACAGCTGTGGGGACCTGAATCTCCTTTCAACCCTGGGCTTTTACATCTGGAGATGAGACACCCGCACTGATTGCCTCAGCTGAATGACGGCCCTGAAAAGGGGAATTCAGAGGGTCCCTGTCCTTGTCTGCATGTCTTCTTTGTTAAGGTCCAGAAGCAGAGCTTTCCAGATGAGGCATTTGCACTTCTGCTAGGCAAACACAATCTGTTGGGAGAAACTGATACAGTAAAACAGTTAATCTCATAGTCAAAAGTTAGGTATGTGGGCCCAAAAACAAGTAGGATGTGTAGTTAACATAAAGGAAGAACATCTGCATACTAATGGGAACACTGCCCAAAAGGTGTCCAGTACCAGACTACTCCTATCAAACATGACAGGGTAAAAAGGACAGAGCGAGGAAGACTTTGAGCCTCTGGGAGAAAGACGTTTGACTTCATCCCCATGACCACTGGAGGAAGACACCCCGCTACAAACAGTGCATGTGCCAGAGGGAGAGGCAGTATGTAAAAGAGTTACTGGAAACAATGAATAAGTAGTTGTGTTCCAGGAAATTTATTGAGTATGTATGAGCTTGGCTTTGAAATATGTAATGCTTCTACTTGCTAGTTTGCAAGACAGATGGAGTGATCCCCCTTTGCACCCGGAACCGAATAAATGCTTTCCTGCTTTATATTATAACACAGGTTTATAGAGTTTCATTCCTCAAGTCAATTTGGCAGCCCAGATGGGACCAGCTCTATTCGGCTGCAGGACCAGCTGAGAGGGGGGACACTTGTGGCGCACCCTGAGATTTCTCTGAAGGACTCCCTTCCTCACCTGATCACTGCAGGGACAGACAAGGACCATCCATAGGCGGACCGGGTATGTGTATGGTAAGGGGAGCCTGTAAGTCCTGAGGAGACATCCTACACAGGGTGCATCCATCCGTGCTGTCCCTAGGGAGGTGAGCTCACAGCTTAGTTTACCGGCTGGGGTAGGAAGAGTCCTAGGGGGAGTTCCTATGAAGGGGACCTGTAAGTCATATGCATGGAAACAAGAGCAAGTACGCTCTCCCAGGTGGCAGGCAATAGGACGGACCTAGGTTGGCCTCTCCTATGGGTATGGGATATAGTGGATATCCTGTCAAATGGTAGCCTGGGTTCTCCTTGCTGTAATCATGGGGCTTATAGGTTGTATGGACATTATTATCACCTGCTGTAAGTGTTCAGTACTGTGTATCTAATCATTACAGGTCAAGCTGACATGGAAAAAATCTTAAAGTTTGCAACTGGTCGACCAGGGTATGAGCTTTATTAATATTCCAGCTAGAAGACGTTGTCAACATTGTGTATATTGAATAAACCATGTTTTTTGATCTAAATGCCAGAGTGACTGTGGTGTGAGTGAGACACAGCATAGCTGTGGGGTGAGTGCCGAATCCCGACCGTGTTTCCTTCCATTTGAAAAGGAAATGGACAGAGACGGACGAAGTGAAAGACTCTGTGTTGTCTGTTCACACATAGGTACTTTCTGCTTGTATGTAGGAAGACGGGAGTTTGTACTCTATAGATTAGGAAGTGACCTGAGGAGAGGTGTACATTCCGCCCGACAAATGAGTGTCAACCCATTTATGTAATACTATGTACTGCTTGTGAGGAAGTGTGTGAGGGAGGTGGGTCAGTCAGTGCCGGTTCTGTGGTGAAGTGTTTATAACTGAACGACAGGGATTGTTAAGGGAAAGTTATATAGTATTAAGGGTGTTTATGGGAACTAAATAACAGTATTGTTTCACAAACTGCTTTGATGGTATAAGAAAGCATAATTGTTAATGGCATATGGAAGTGTATTTGAGGGTATGTGGAAGTGTAAATGAGGGTACAAAGAGTGGAATAGTTTACAGACGAAAAAGGGTTAAAGAGAAAGTGAGCTAATCTGCACTGACATGAGATCAACCCCCTGCACCATTCCTCTACGAGCTTAGCAGAGCAGAGCAGAGACACAGTCCCCATGTATCAGGTAGCGTTATTCTGCTTACCAAATGGATGAGCTCTCAAGAGAAGAGGCAGATCTTCATCTCTGCTCCATCTGTGGCATACTCTCGAGTTGAAGGCATTGCAAAGCTATGGCATATCTACGTTCTTGCACTGATGACACCTTAGTTTGCTCTGGGCTTTCATTTCAATGGCATCTAAATAAGTCTAGGGTCATGCCAGCTGACAGGAAGCTGGCAAATGTTGTCTCATTGTAAGGAAGAGCAAGAAAGATGACAGGGGCAATTATGGAACTGCCAGTCTCACTCCAGTGCCTGGTAAAATTATGGAGAAAGTGATGGTGGGAGTGATAGAAAAAAAAACCAGCTGAAGGACAGTTCTGTCATTGGTCACAGCCAACACAACTTCCTGAGGGGAAGGTCCTGTTTAACTATCGGACTTTTTATGACACAGTTAGCAAATTGGTTGATCAAGGGAAGCCATTTGATGTTATCCTTGAGGATTTCAGTAGTGCTTTTGAGACTATTTCTCACAGCACATTTCTGGACAGAATGTCCTGCATATGGCTAGGTACAAACAGAACGCGGTGGGTGAACAGTTGGTCAATAGGTCAGGTCCAAAGGACTATAGTCACTGGGTTCCATTGGGCTGGTAGATGGTCACTCTCAGGGTTCCACAGGACTCCATTTTAGGGCCACTTCTCTTTCATGCTTTTGTGGATGACTTGCATGCAGGACTAGAAGATGTTCTGAGCAAGTTTGCTGATGAGATCAGATGAGGAGGTGCTGTTGCCACCACTGAGGGTGGGGAGGACTTGCAGAGAGATGTGGACAAGTCAGAGAAGTTTGTACCAGTTGGTACTAAGCACCAAGTGCATAAAGTATAACAAGTGCCTGATTGTGCACCTGGGTAGGGTCAACCCTGGACATACACACTGACTGGATATGGGACACTACAGAGTGGTCTGACTGAAAAGAATCGAGGGTCCTGGTCATCATCAAACTGAATGTGAGTCAGCAGTGTGCCCAGGCATCCAGGAAGCTCAACGGTCCATTGGAGTGCATCAAGCAAGGCATTGCCTGCTGGGTGAGGGAAAGGATTGTCCATCTCTGCTCTGCACTGCTGCAGCCTCACATGGAGCATTGGGTGCAATTCTGGGCACCACAGAACATAAAGGACATCAAACTATGGGAGGGTGTGCAAACAAGGGCTCTGAAACTGAGAGATCTGAAATTCAGAGTTACACTGGGATTGACTGCTTGTTCAGAATGGGCCCTTCTCACATCCCAAATCCTGCGATAAGACACAGGGCACACATGGGACATGAACCTCACAGTGTCCCTGCAGCCCATGCAGAGCCTGGGTTCTTCTGTCCCCATGTCTTTCATTTAACATCATACAGACCTCCAACCCACTGCCCCAGGAAGGATCCTTAGTCAGCATGAGGTTCTCTCTACCAAGGGTCTGGGGATCAGGGCTTGGCCTGTCTGCTTTGCAAAGCAAAGGACGAGTTTCTCAGCATCAGAGCCACCATGCCAGTGCCTTTCATTGCCTGTAGTCATATCTTCCAATTATCTTCTCTAACAAGTCCCTTGGGAAGCTTGCCTGTTAATGTTCCTCAGTGGGCCCATTAATACTCCAAGAAAGTTCACTGTTTCTTCTGCCTTTGTCTTGTTGAGCACTCTGTGCAAACTTCTCTCTGCACTGCAGGTTGATGGACTCAGCATCAAATGCGCCCTGGGGCTCGTTATAACCTAAAGAGCCTCCTGTGCCTTGTGCCTTTCTATTATTTTCTTCAGGTTTTCAGAACTTGTTCAGCAAAATGGAGAGGTACCTGGACATAGCTTAAAAAGGAAGGATCCAGCAGGCATTTACTGTCTATTTATTTATAGTTGGGCATAAACAAGTCTTTAAAGCAGCACTGTGCAACTGATATCAATCCAGGATGTCCCCAATGAGGTCTGTTCTGTTACTGTGTAGACAAAGGTCCTTCTCAACCTCCCCACCCCACTTCTGCTCACATTGGCCCCATGGGACTTGCATCACTTTTCTTCACATCACTCTTCTCTGCAGCCACCCGCACAGTGTTAAAACTCCTTTGCACCAACTCCCACTAGCTTTCCACAGAGAACCCGTTGCACATGTAAAAGGAAAGATTTCTCTTTTTTTTTTTTTTTTTTTTTTTTGGCCAACAAACAGCAGGAAAGGTGTTGCAATTGAATGAACAGTAAAACACAGTGGTCAACTGCATGCCATGTCCATACCGCTTCTATTGAGGTTTGTCTTTCACAGGGAATGTTTGTACAAGAAATGAGTTAGACACAGTCATGATGCTGTTTTCTTTCAGGAGTTGTTGGCCATGAGGACCAAGGGATATCTCAAGGGAGAGGAGTGGGAAGGATGAAATTGTGATCCTATTCTGCTGGGCTGGGCTTCTGGGACACAGGGAGCTCATACAAGTGGGCAGCGCTGCAGAGAGACAGCTGTGCCCAGGAGCAGCTCTTGTGCACAGCACAGCCTGCAGGTGATAGAAGGAGAGGAGAGAAAGGGGGACAGCTTGCAGGATGTGAACGGTGAGAGCGGGCTGTGAGCTTACTGCAGGAGCATTGTACACAGATCACAACACGGTAAGTCTCACTGCAGACCATGCATCTGATTTTCATAGAGCGTTAACTAAATCAGGGACATGCCTGAAGGGGGAAGGAGTCCCCTGGCAGGGCTTGTGCTGCCACAGCTCCTGCATGTGGCAGGAGATCACAGCTCCACTGCACAGCAGGATGTTTGTGAAGGTACTTTGCAAGAGGAGAGCCAGGGCGGGGATTTTACATTTCTTGTTCTCAGTGAAAGCAGAAATGATTGGAGGCAGAAATCTAAAAGGGGCTGTCAACTTTGAACACAGCTCAGAGACTCCAGAATATTTCTCCAATCAGTTGGCTGTTTTGTGAACAGCCACACAGGTTGTGCTTTCTGCCTTCCTACCGAAAAAAGTACAATTAGCTTAAGTTATAGTTGCTTTCTGCAGGCATTAAGAGTTCACTTGTCCTGCAAACAAGCTGATTTCTCTAAGACAAAATGAAGTGCACAGAGGCTGGGGTGGGGGTCTTGAAGAGCAGCTTCAGAAAAGATAAAAATATCCAGGAGGCTGGGGTACGTTTAGGAAATGAGAAGAAAGTAAGAACTCGTTAATCTTCTACACCTTCAGGGATGGTGAATCTCATGACAAATAAATTCAAGCTATGGAGTTCAATGAACATATTCCAAAGGCAAAGGAGAACTTTTATAGTATGCCAGAAAGATTACCTCTGAGAATGATCTGGACATGTCATTATCTTCTGCACTCTGAGCAGGACTCCAAGCCCCGGAACAGCAGATGCCCAACAGCAGCTCCATCAGTGAGTTCCTCCTGCTGCCGTTGGCAGACACGCGGCAGCTGCAGCTCCTGCACTTCTGGCTCTTGCTGGGCATCTACCTGGCTGCCCTCCTGGGCAACGGCCTCATCAGCACAGCCGTAGCCTGCGACCAGCGCCTGCACACCCCCATGTACTTCTTCCTGCTCAACCTGGCCCTCCTCGACCTGGGCTGCATCTCCACCACTCTCCCCAAAGCCATGGCCAACGCCCTCTGGGACACCAGGGCCATCTCCTACGCAGGATGTGCTGCACAGCTCTTTTGCTTTGTCTTCTTCATCTCAGCAGAGTATTCCCTTCTCACCATCATGTCCTATGACCGCTACGTTGCCATCTGCAAGCCCCTGCACTACGGGACCTTGATGGACAGCAGAGCTTGTGCCACCATGGCAGCAGCTGCCTGGGGCGCTGGGGTTCTCAATTCCCTGCTGCACACTGCCAGTACGTTTTCACTGCCTCTCTGCCAAGGCAATGTTGTCAACCAGTTTTTCTGTGAAATCCCCCAGATCCTCAAGCTCTCCTGCTCAGCCTCCTACCTCAGGGAAATTGGGATTCTCATTTTTAGTATCACTTTAGCCTTTGGATGCTTTGTTTTCATGGTTGTGTCCTATGTGCAGATCTTCCTTGCAGTGCTGAGGATGCCCTCTGAGCAGGGACGGCACAAAGCCTTCTCCACGTGCCTCCCTCACCTGGCTGTGGTCTCCGTTTTTCTCAGCACTGGCTTTTTTGCCTACCTGAAGCCTCCCTCCATTTCCTCCCCACTCCTGGATCTGACAGTGGCACTTCTGTACTCAGTGGTTCCTCCAACACTGAACCCTATTATTTACAGCATGAGGAACAGGGAGATCAAGCACGCTCTCAAGAAGGTGTTGCAATATGCGCTATTCCTGCTTCCATAAATGCACATCTTCCTCACACAATTCCCAGTGATGGTTCTTTTTGGTTCATGCATCTTTGATTGTTTGATTGTGTGTGATATAGCAACCCACAAAAATAAATAAATAAATAAATATCCTACTTATAAATAAAAATTTATTTCACTTCTTTTCTACCTACTTTCTGTTTTCTCATTCCAAGAGCTCATGTAAACATGGAACCAGATTCCCCGAATATGTTAAAAGATTCCTAAAAAGCTTTCAAAATAGACTTTTCCTTAGCTGTTCTCTCTTCCTAAGTTGGAAGGCAGCACAACGTAATCTTTTCATTCCTGATCTATTTCCAGTGTCACAGCACTCTCATGTCCTCTCATTTGTGCAGGCCTGAAGGTGCTGTGTGTCTCACAACAGTCCTGTTGTCTCTACAGCAGCACTCCAGGGCTGCAGTCAGTAGCCGGCTGTGTCAGCTGGTCTCCTTGCTGGCACTGCCATAACAAGAGGGCTCCTTCAGAGCAGGACCAGAGAACTGGAGGCCTCTTCCAAAGCTGGTGTAAGGAATGTACCTCAGGAGCTGCTCCCTGAGAAGACTTCGAGATCTTCTGGTGCTCTTCATTGAGTGTCAGAGTCAGTTTCAAGAGTCCAAAGGAGATCTGTAAGGGACTCAGGGCAGTGCTGGGGTTTCGAATTTGTTGGGTTAAATCTATTTACTAAGATAGACAAAAAGAAAAGCATTATGATTATGGAATAGATCTATATCTTTATATATAAACATATGCTTACATACGGTATATTTTCACATATATATAACATATGCAGTTGCAAAAATATATGCATAGATTCTAATTCATATGCATATCTTTTTGAAAGTCCAGGACCTTTTGCAGGGGTTTTAACAGCCACAGGGTTCACAGTAGAAACTGCAGCTACTGTTGGGCTTTTGCAGGAACTGGAGCAACTTCAGAACTCATTGTCAGAGCTGGAATGACCACAGGACCTCTGACTAAGTTGGAGCAGCCACTGGGCTCATTGGAGGGGTTGGAGTGACCACAGGGCTGTACCTCCTGGCACAGCGCAGCTCCTGTGGGAGGCAGTTGTTTCAGTTTCTTATCGCAATACGTGGAACAGTAACTTGGCCCCCAGTATTCTACCAGTTTCTCAGGATCCTTCACGGAGATGAAGTTCCAAAGTCCTGGGGCTGCCCACTGCTTCAGGCAGCTCCCCAGACTGTCCCACACCCCCTGCCATACAGAGCCTTCTCACCTTGGGGCAGATATGCTTGAATAACTGTTTAATCTCAAACATAACCTGGAACACATTAATGACACGTAGCAATGGGAGTGTGCTGGTTTGAGCATCCCACGATAGTCAAAATCCTCAGGAGCTATTGGAACTAGCTCTCGATCTCCAGGACAAAAAGAAGTGAGAGTGAGTCTGAGGGACTACTAGAAAGTGTCCTCCCTTCTCTCCTCTGTAGCCAGACTCCCTGAGGAGTCAAAAGTAAAGGGTTTAATTACTAATCTTATCAACAATGTTGCTTCCATCACTCAAAGATGACCTCAGAGATAAATGTGCACAAAACCTCATTTTGTCAGCTGCCAATTTTATCTCTGTCTTGTTCGATTTAGTAGTCGCAATTATATTGTATCATATTGTGTTATCTTGTATTCCAATATCGTATTTAGTAAAATAAGTTTTCTCCTTAGATTGCTGCCACTGGTTTTGTCCATTCCCCTCCTTTCAGGGGCAGCAGCCTCTATCACAGGTAAATCTAGATAACCCGATTACAATTCGCCAGCTGGAGAATCAGGGAGTGATCAGTAAAACTCACTCCCCTTTTAACAGCCCCATATGGCCAGTGCGTAAAGCCAGTGGAGAATGGAGGCTGACAGTAGACTACTGTAGCCTGAATGAGGTCACACCTCCACTGAGTGCTGCTGTGCCGGACATGCTGGAACTCCAGTATGAGCTGGAGTCAGAAGCAGCCAAATGGTATGCCACCATTGACATTGCTAATGCCTTCTTCTCCATTCCTTTGGCCGCAGAATGTCGGCCACAGTTTGCCTTCACCTGGAGGGGCATTCAGCATTCTTGGAACCCCGGTGGTGGAAACACAGCCCAACCATTTGCCACGGACTGGTCCAAACTGTACTGGAATAGGGTGGTGCTCCTGAACACCTGCAATACATTGATGACATTGTTGTGTAGGGTGATACAGCAGAGGAAGTTTTCACAAAAGGAGAGCAGATAATCCAAATTCTTCTACAAACCGGTTTTGCTATTAAGCGAAGCAAAGTAAAAGGGCCTGCCCAGGTAGACTACATCTACTGCTCTCCCTCCATCCACTCAGCCATGGAAAATGTCACAGATGGCTACCAGGTTGGTCGAGCATGACCTCCCATTGGTGGACCCATGCTGACTACTCCTGATAACCTCCCTTTCTTCCAACTGTCTCGAGATGGCATCCAGGACAAGCTGTTCCATCTCCTTTCAAGGGACAGAGGTGAGGCTGCCTGGCCTGTAATTGCCCAGATCTTCCTTCTTGCCCTTTCTGAAGACCGGAGTGACATTGGCTATCCTCCAGTCTTCAGGCACCTTCCCCATTCTCCAGGACCTCTCAAAGATGATAGAGAGTGGTTCAGCATTCTCCTCTGCCAGCTCCCTCAGCACCCATGGATGCACCTCATCAGGTCCCATGGATTTATGAACACTGATGCGGCCTAGTCGCTCATGGTCTACCTCTTTCCTGACTAAAGGCAAGTTTTCCATTCCCCAGACCCCCTCAGTAAGCTCCAGGGTCTGGGATTCCTGAGGGAGAGCTTTTTCACTGAAGACAGAAGCAAAGATGGCCTTCAGTATCATCACAAGGTAGGGGATGGAACAGAGGGGGGGGTCCTACAGCATCACATCTCGAATCTTTGCTAACGCCTACAACATCTCCCCCTCCCCATGCTCAATAAAGTTTTGCCCCTGTTCAGGCGCCGCCAAAGTAGCTCCTTCAGGCTTGGAATGTCCCACCTGCCAAGCCCTGTTGTATATGATACAGGAGAAGCTCACAGTCCCCTTTGATTGGCAAAGTGTGGCCAGGGCAGTCCCATTGCCCTCCCAAAAGGTGCTTCTGAAAGTAAATGGGAGTCGTTAGGACTGGACCTAGCATCCAGCCTTTATAGTAGCTAGAACTGTGTGTCTCTTGCCTAGTGGTATTGCTTTTTTTTGTGGTGTTAGAGATAATCTTAGTAATGGTTTGACATAGTGTGTGATATTCTGTGTTATCATTGCAGTCTCAAGAATCAGATTTTTAGGCATTATCCAGGTTATTGTGTGCTTCTTCTATTTTAGTTATAGATGAAATTTGTATTAAACAGGATTTGATGCGATCAGTGCTAGAATCTATGGGAATAGCTCTTTTAGTATATTAGTAATGCTCGGTTATGATGTTATTAGTCTATTAATGAACTTCTATTAATTTGCAAAACAAAACCTGGAAAGGAATCCCAGGCAAAGGCATGACCCTGTCTCACAGAATGAATACCTCTCTTTTACCCCACTAAGCAGAAGTTTTATAATATGACCACGGATCACTTGAGGCAAAGGCACATGCTAAAAGAGCTAAATTGGATAGTATATTTTGTTTTCCAAGCAGGTGTTCCACGTGGGCTCTGTATCACACACTGGCCAAGCGGATATGGTGTACAACTGGAAGAAACGCTACAGACCCTGAAAGCAGGAGAGAATCTGTGATGGGTGAGAGAGGAAAGGTGAGCTTTCAAGTAGGGGACGCCCTGCTGCAACTGCCTGTTGCATCCACCATCAGCGCGGTTTGCTGTTTCTCAAGGGTCAATAAGTAATAATGCCCCTAGTGACACTCTAGCAAATTTGTCCTCTAAAACTGGTTCTATTTGACACATAACTTCATAAAGCTGCACGAGCATTAATCAATTATTAGCCCAAAGTCATGGTTATGAGCACACTAAAAGCATTTGTTGCACAAATTTTAGTGGTCATTAAAAATCAATATATCAGAGTCATAGAATCATAGAATTACTCAGGTTGGAAAAGACCTTGAAGATCATCAAGTCCAACCGCAGCCTAGCCAGTAGCCTATCTCCAACAGCAAACCTCTGCTAAATCATATCCCTGAGTACCACATCCAAACGGCTCTTAAACACATCCAGGGATGGCGATTCAACCACCTCCCTGGGGAGCCCATTCCAGTACCTAACTACCCTTTCTGTAAAGAAGTTCTTTCTAATATCCAACCTAAACTTGCCCTGGCGCAACTTGAGGCCATTTCCCCTCGTCCTGTCACATGTCACTAGTGAGAAGAGACCTGCCCCACTATCACTGTAAGAACCTTTCAGGTACTGGAAGACGGCAATAAGGTCTCCCCTCAGCCTCCTCTTCCTCAGACTAAACAGCCCCAGCTTCCTTAGTCTCTCCTCGTAGGGCTGATTCTCCAAGCCCTTCACGAGCCTCGTTGCCCTTCTCTGGACCTGCTCTAGTACCTCCATGTCCTTGTGCTGAGGTGCCCAAAACTGGACACAGTACTCGAGGTGAGGCCTCACCAATGCCGAGTACAGGGGCAGGATGACTTCCCTAGTCCTGCTCACTACACCATTCCTGATACAAGCCAGGATGCCATTGGCCCTCTTGGCCACCTGGGCACACTGCTGGCTCATATACAGCTGACTGTCCATCAGCACACCAAGGTCCCTTTCCATCAGGCAGCTTTCCAGCCACACCTCCCCAAGCCTGTAGGGTTGCCTGGGGTTGTTGTGACCAAAATGCAGGACCCGACACTTGGTCCCATTGAAACTCATTCCGTTAACCTTGGCCCATCGATCGAGTCTATCCAGGTCCCTCTGTAGTGCCCTTCTCCACTCAGGCAGATCAACACTCCCTCCCAACTTGGTGTCGTCTGCAAACTTACTGAGGGTGCACTCAATCCCCCCATCAAGATTATCAATGAAGATGTTAAACAAAAGCGGTCCCAAGCACTGAGCCCTGGGAGATGCCGCTCGTGACCGACCGCCAACTGGATTCCACCCCATTTGACCAAAACTCTCTGGGCCCGGCCATCCAGCCAGTGCTTCACCCAGCAGAGTGTGCGCCCATCCAAAGCACGGGCAGCCAGCTTCTCTGCAAGAATGTTATGGGGACAGTGTCAAAGGCCTTACTGAAGTGTAGGTAGACCACATCGACAGCCTTCCCTTCATCCACCAAGCAGGTCACCTTGTCATAGAATGAAATCAGGTTAGTCAAACAGGATCTACCATTCCTAAACCCATGCTAACTAGGCCTGACCTTTAATTGGTCCCTGATGGTTCCTGAGATTATCCTTTCCATAACCTTCCCGGACACCGAGATGAGACTGATGGGCCTGTAGCTGCCAAGATCATCTTTCTGACCCTTTTTGAAGATGGGCATCACATTCGCCAGCCTCCAATCCACCGGGACATCCCCAGTCAGCCAAGACTGCCAAAAAATGATGGAGAGTGGTTTGGCGACCACATCCGCCAACTTCCTCTAGGAGCAAACTCTAGGGTGCAATCCATGGACTTGTAAACATCCAGCTTTTGAAACAGGTCCAAAACTACCTCATAGTGGATCATGCAGGGCTTATTCTGTTCCCCCTCCATCTGCCAGTGCAGGGGCCTGTGTTCCCAGGGAGCAACAAGTTTTACTATTAAAGACTGAAGCAAAGAAGGTATTAAGTAGCTCAGCCTCATCCCGATCCTTGGTGACTCAGTTGCCCTCAGCATCCAACAAGGGGTGGGGATTTTCCCTAGCCTTCCTCTTGCTGTTGATGTGTTTATAAAAATAGTTACTGTTCTCCTTTACCTTAGCAGCCAAGCTCAGTTCTAGATGCTCTTTGGCTTCCCTAATCTTCTCCCTGCACAGCTTCACTACATACCTGTAATCCTCACTACATACCTGTAATCCTCACATCTGTAATCCTCATACCGGTAACCCCGTCACATCTAACTCCCCTCTCTTCCCCCCTCGGACCCAGTTTAAAGCCCTGGTAGTCAATCCAGAGAGCTTGTTCCCCAGCACACTTCTGCCCCACTCGCTCAGTTGAGTCCGTCAGGAGCCCACATACCCAGTTTCTCAAAGGCCTGCCCGAGATCCAAATACCCAAAGCCTTGATCAAGTCACCACCCCCTCAGCCAGCATGTTCTCCTCCATCTTCCTGGGTCCCAGCCGTCCACTGGAACTAGAGGAGAATGCTACCTGCACCCCTGATCCCCTCAGCATCTTTCCAAGGGATGCAAAGTCCTGTTGAACATTCTTTAGTTTCCTCATTGCAGCATCCTGGGACCCAGCCTGAATGACAACAGAAGGATAGCAGTCTTCCGGTTTAATGAGCCATGGTAGAGCCTTCCCACTGTCTCTAACATGTGCCCCTGGAAGAGAGCACGCCTCACTGGAGAGATTATCTGGGTGGCAAATGGGAGCCTCAGTGCCCCCCAGCAAGGAGTCCCCAGTTACTAAGACTCTCCGCCCTTTTTTGGTGGCACTGGTATTGAGGCAGTGCCCTGACCGGCCTCGCTCCCTGTGCTTGTTACTCCCTGTATTCTCAGTGTGCTTCTCAAGGCATGAGTTTGGACCACTTTGCAGACCTTCATCCCTCTCCTGTGCAAGAGCCTCTGTGAGGAACACACTCAAGAATTTCCAGTCAGGAAAGAAGAACTGTTTATTCAGCATTGTTTATTATATAACAGCTCTCTGTGAAGAGCTGTTTATTCAGCACTGCAGTAGTGTGTGCGCCCACTGCTGACCATTGCACAACTTGTCGGTGAAACCCATTCTGTTATATACCCTGGGTCTGGCGCAGGTAGAGCCTCTCCTGGCACCCACTGGTCGAGCATCTCAGGCTCACAGTCTACCGAAGCTCTTACTGCGTTACACTTCCACAGCTACGTTACACTTCCACACAATGTCTGTTAGCAACCCATTGTCTTTGGGCATGTTCTGTGCTTCTTACATCGAGAGGAGGGCAATGTTTTCAACAGCCTGCACTAGTTCTGTCCTGTACCGGACTCTCCCCTACCCTACATAATTACCTCACCTGATGCCTGTGCTTATTTTACTATGGTCAGACTGCCCTAGTCTCAAGTTTACTCTGACTGGAAGCTTTCTCTGTGAAAAGCAACTTAAGCTACAAACAGAAATACTGGCTATTTCCACTGCAAAAACACAGTCTGCCTCTCACACCTCAAATCTCTCACTCAGGGACGCTGCAGGGGACACTGCAGGGGTTGGCAGCACCATGGGGGCTTGGGAGCAGACGCTTCCTTCTGCTTAGAGTAGAGACGAGGCTCCAGCCCCTTTCCCCTCTCGGGCTGTCTAGATCTCTGACCTGCAGGTGAGCAGCTGGATTGGCTACTCCCACTCGCATGGACTCAGGATGAGGCTGCGTGTCTGCGGTGGAAGTAGGCTCACACCTCCTCCTGTCTGTCTCCCTCAGAGATCCCCAAGAGCTCCTCGGGTTGCTGATATCTTGCAGCAGCCTGGCCGTCTGCTCCAGCAGCTCCTCGAGCAGGGTACACCGGCAGCCAGGTTCTTTTAACTTAACTAGCTCGTAGGTATGGTGAGATGTTTCCTTTATTGCCATCTAAATGGAAACCACAGTGAACTGGACGACCCGCTGCTGTTCTTCTCCAGTGCCAGAGAAGTCCACGCATCCCAGCGCCACGAAAGGTGGTCCGTACAGCCCAGCACTGTAGGAGGCGGTTCCGCCCAACACCGCTTAAAGCCACTGTGCCCCAGCCTCCATTTGGTGCTGGGCCAGAAGGCCGCACTGCCCCACAGCGCAGAAGGCCACTGCCCCCCCCCTCCATTATGTGCTGGGGGCACAGGGTCGCACTGTCCAACAGCACTGAAGGCCACTGCCCCACCCTCCATTATGAGCTGGGCCAGCACACAGCACAGAAGGCCACTGGCACAGCACCCCCACGGCATTCACTGTCTGCACACCCTTGCGACAGGGACGAGAGGCAGTGGGCGCTACGGGGTCAGGGGCAGCTGTCCTTGCAGACCCCACAAAGGAGAGCGACTGTCGGTGGCCTTTGGCCACAGCTTTTGGAGGCCAAGGGTCTTTTCAGATCCCCGTGGCCATGCTGCGAGACAGCGCGGGACGGGGACAAGCCAAGTACGGCCGGCCCTCTCCCCGCCGGGGCCCGGCACAGCCCCCGGCCTGCGCTGCGCAGCGGGAGAACAGCTGGGAGCTGGAGGTGCTGAAGGCCCAGCTGGAGGGCGAGCGGCTCCACTGCCAGGAGCTGCAGCGCCGCTGGGCTGCTGAGAGATGTGAGCTGCAGGAGGCGGCAGAGCGGGAGCGGCAGCTGCTGGTCGACCAGCTGCGTTGTGCCTGGGAGAAGCAGCAGGCCCAGGAAGAGCAGCGGCTGAAGGAGTGGGAGCAGCGGCAGCGGGCGACGGTGACCCGGCAGCTGCTGCGCTGGAAGGAGGCCGAGCTGCAGGCAACAAAGGAGCTGCTGCAGCGTGAGTGCGATGCGGCCCTGCGCCGGGCTCGGGAGCTGCAGCAGCAGCTGGCCAAGGTGCTGAGGAACCCTGCCAGGTGCAGCAGGGAGGCCCCTGCCCAGCTGCAGGACGTCCTCAGCAAGCTGCGCTGGGAGACGGATGGTGAGCAGCCTGCCTGCATCCGCCACCTCCAGCATCAGCTGGAGCTGGAGAGGAGGCTCTTCAACCAGTACATCGTGGGGAGCTGGGAGGGCAAGTCCCCTCACACAGAAAGCCATGGAACATCCTGCTCCCAGGACAGAGAAGGAGCTCTGTGCCACCACCGTGCAGAGCAGGGCTCCAGTCGACCGGCTGTGAAGAACACTCACGTCCAGGTGAGATAACACACTGAGAGAGTGGGGATTGTTCAGCCTGGGGAGGGGAATTTCTGGCGACACCAAAGAGCAGCCCTCCAGTGCCTGAAGGAGAAAGCTGGAGAGGAACTGGTTGTAAGGGAGGGTGGTGATACAACAAAGGACAACACCCTGAAAGTAGAAGAGGGGAGATCTGGATGAGATATAAGGAAGAAAGATGGGGCACCGTGAGGGTGCAGAGGCACTGGCACAGGCTGCCCAGAGAGGCTGTGGTTGCCATACCCCTGGCAGTGCTCCAGGCCAAGCTGGAGGCACCTTTGGGCATCCGGACCTAGTGGAAGCTGTCCCTGCCCATGGCAAGGGCTTGGAACGGGAGAGTCTTGGAGGCCCCTTCCTACACAAACCATTCTGTTATTCTATGATTTTCTGGTTCTAGGTGCCAGAGACAGCCAAGGAAGACCTGGGGCTCCTGGGCAGCCGTCCCTCTCCTCGCCGGGGCCCAGCACAGCCCCCCGCCTGTCCTGCGTGGCGGGAGGAGAACAGGAAGGAGCTGGAGGCACTGCAGGCCCAGCTGGAGGGCGAGCAGCTCCGCTCCCAGGAGCTGCAACGCCGCTGGGCCAGTGAGAGACGTGAGCGGCAGGAGGCGGCAGAGCGGGAGCGGCAGCTGCTGTCCGACCGACTGCTCTCCAAGTGGGAGCAGGAACGGGTGTCAAAGCTGCAGCGCCAGCGGGAGCAGAGCCTGAGGCAGTGGAAAGCAGAGATCCGCCAACTGCTGCAGGAAAAGGAGGCCCAACTGCGCCAGATGCAGGAGCTGATGCAGAAGCGTCGCAATGACACCATCCGCCAGGCATGGCATCTGCAGCGGCAGCTGACAGAGGTGCTGCTGAAGAGCGGCAGCAGCAGAGTGGACTGCAGAATGCAGCTGGAAGTCCAGCGGCAGCTCTGCTGGAAGTCCCGCGGAGAGCAGGCAGCCCATACCCTGCGCCTCCAGCGTGAGCTGCAGGAGCAGAGAAGACACTTCCTGCAGTACATCCTGGAACACGGGGAGGGGCAGCCACCCGCCTCCTGCAACGGGGCCAGGGCCTGCCATCGGGCTGTAGCAGAGGTGGGTGTTCAGGCTGCAGAGCAACAAGAGGCCTGCCCACCTGAGCGCAGGGAGCTGCAGGAGCAGGACGTCCATCTGCAGAGGAAGCTGAAGGAGCTGCAGAGACAGTGCAGCCTCCTTGAAGAGAGCTGCCTGCTGAGGAGCAGAAGCTCTCAGCAGATGCAGGAGGAGGTGGAGTGGCTCAAGGACAAGACGCGTACGCTCAGCCTCCGTACCCAGGAGCTGTGGGAAAGAGTCCATCAGCTCAAAGAGGCCTCTTCCACATCTGAAGAGGACACAGAGAAAGCAGAGGAAGTCAACCAGCCACAGGGACAGAATTTGGAAAAGGAGAATGAGACGGCCAAGGAAGACCCGGGGCTCCTGGGCAGCCGGCCCTCTCCTCGCCGGGGCCCAGCACAGCCCCCTGCCTGCCCTGCATGGCGGGAGGAGAACAGGAAGGAGCTGGAGGCACTGCAGGACCAGCTGGAGGGCGAGCAGCTCCGCTCCATGGAGCTGCAAAGCCGCTGGGCCAGCGAGAGACGTGAGCGGCAGGAGGCGGCAGAGCGGGAACGGCAGCTGCTGTCCGACCGACTGCTCTCCAAGTGGGAGCAGGAACGGGTGTCAAAGCTGCAGCGCCAGCGGGAGCAGAGCCTGAGGCAGTGGAAAGCAGAGATCCGCCAACTGCTGCAGGAGAAGGAGGCCCAACTGCGCCAGATGCAGGAGCTGCTGCAGAAGCGCCGCAATGACACCATCCGCCAGGCATGGCATCTGCAGCCGCAACTGGTGGAGGCGCTGCTGATGAGTGGCAGCAGCAGAGTGGACTGCAGAATGCAGCTGGAAGTCCAGCGGCAGCTCTGCTGGAAGTCCCGTGGAGAGCAGGCAGCCCATACCCTGCACCTCCAACTTGAGCTGCAGGAGCAGAGAAGACACTTCCTGCAGTACATCCTGGAACACGGGGAGGGGCAGCCACCCGCCTCCTGCAACGGGGCCAGGGCCTGCCATCGGGCTGTAGCAGAGGTGGGTGTTCAGGCTGCAGAGCAACAAGAGGCCTGCCCACCTGAGCGCAGGGAGCTGCAGGAGCAGGACCTCCATCTGCAGAGGAAGCTGAAGGAGCTGCAGAGACAGTGCAGCCTCCTTGAAGAGCAGAGCTGCCTGCTGTGGAGCAGAAGCTCTCAGCAGATGCAGGAGGAGGTGGAGTGGCTCAAGGACAAGTCGCGTACACTCAGCCTCCGTACCCAGCAGCTGTGGGAAAGAGTCTGTCAGCTCAAGGAGGCCTCTACCACATCTGAAGAGACCACAGAGAAAGCAGAGGAAGTCAACCAGCCGCAGGGACAGAATTTGGAAAAGGAGAATGAGACAGCCAAGGAAGACCTGGGGTTCCCAGGCAGCACAACCAGCAAGCTGCTGGAGCAGTGTAG
Source organism: Excalfactoria chinensis (assembly GCF_039878825.1). NCBI lineage: Eukaryota > Metazoa > Chordata > Aves > Galliformes > Phasianidae > Excalfactoria > Excalfactoria chinensis. Next base: position 361,531 of record NW_027315711.1, read on the forward strand.
CTGCCCCCTACAAGTTATGAGCAACCTGGAGAGGCAGTGCCAGGCCCTGAAAGCCCAGAACCACCTGCTGAGAGAGGGATGCTCTCCAGAAGTGTGCCAGAAGCCGCAGAGTCTCCAGCAGGCTGAGGTCAAACTTGGAGCGCTCGGCAAGCGTCTGGACGAGAAATGCGTGCAGCTCCAGGAGAATGGGAAAGAGCTGAGGCTGCACAGAAATCCTGAACAGGAATGCTCCAACCCCCAGGAAAAGCAGGGGGAGTCAAAAGTGTGGCCAATGGCAGTCTGCAGCATGCATTCTTGCAGACCAACATCACCACTAATACGAAGATTCTTAGCTCGTCACAGCTACGATCCTTTTGATGGCCCTAATGAGGACCCAGAAAATGAGCTTCCACTGACAGCTGGACAATACATTTACATCTGTGGAGACATGGATGAGGATGGCTGGTTTCTGGGAGAGCTGACGGACGGCACAAGAGGACTGGTCCCTTCCAATCTGGTGGAAGAAGTTTCAGATGATGACCTGGATACCACCGTGCCTCCATTGCTTCGTGATCTCCTGCTGGATACTGATGATGAAGCAGAAGGAGCAGTGGCAGAAAGTTATGGTCACCATCTAGAAATCTGTGCATGTGTGTTGGCTCAGCCTGGGGGATGCCAAGATTCCTCTCCATAAGACAGCAACATCTAATCAAGATTCCACCTTTCTGGATGAAGGCTACCTCCTGCTCCACTTGATGTTCAAGTGGAGTGTGGTCCAACAGCAGCGAGACCTTAAAAATTCATCATTTGTATGACTGAGAATTTATTACATTGGACTGGATTAAAAAAAAAAAAACAACACCAAAAACACCAAAAACATCAAAAACACCAAAAACACCAAAACAACAACAACAAAATTACTAAAAAAAATTAAAAAATAAAAATAACCAAACCCAAAATGCGTGTCCAGTCTTCTTGTTTTCTGGCAGTCTGCTTTTGTAAAGGTACGAGGAAAGGAAGAGGCTGAGGAGAGCCTCCAAAGTCTTTCTCAAGCGCTCTACCTACAAGTATTAGAATCGAGAGAGAAAGGAATCATCGCTGCTTGCCTCTGTTCTTTAGGGCACCTGAAGTACCTTGGAAGGCCACACTTCCTGAGCCCTACAGACAGTCTGTCCCAAAGCAACTGTTTGATCATTTCCATTGGGTGACAATGCATAGCGCTTGTATCATCGGCAGGCACGGACTCAGATGCAAATCCACATCCTTAACTGTAGGTCTGTACATCCTTTCTATACATACTCCAGCTCCCCCTTGAAATTTTCTGTCTGTCCCTGCATGTCAGCAGAGCACTTAACAAGTCTCCTTCATGTCTAGACACCAACTGCCCACCCAAGTGCATGTGATAATGCACACGGCTGCGGCCAGCACTCTGTGTAAGGGAAGCTGTCAGAGAGCTGCACATCAGGGAGGGATTCCTTGGTCTCAGCCTCTGCTTGCTTTTCTGGCTGGCTGTGAGGGACACTCACATCCAGGTGAGATGGCACACTGAGAGGGTGGGGATCTCTGGAGATAGGAGAGTTGCATTCCTTGAAGCCAGATGTGCATTCTTCATTCTCGAGTGTTGAATTCTCTTCTGGTGTTGAATGTCAGGGTGTGCATTGTGCATTCACGTGTGCAAAAAGGTGTTTTCAGGTGTACTGTTTGTTCTTGCACACTTGTGTGTATGCACATGGTTGAGAGCAAGGCTGTGCAAGTCTTCATGCATGAGTGAGCGTGCATGGAGTTGTGAGCAAGGGGGGGTTGCACACATGTAGGTGTGCAGGGGTGAACAAATTTGTGCAGCTACACAAGTGTGTCCATGCACTGCAGAGATTTGTGCATGCATGTGGGAGGGCGTGCAAGGACGAGGTGGTACATGTGTGTGTGTGTGCGTGCAGGCGGGGAGTGCAAGAATGGGGTCGTGCCCATTTGCACGAGCACAGAGGTGTGCAAAGCGGTGGGCGATTGCTACTTGCAAGAAGCAAGCGTGTCAGTGCTCCAGTTGCAAGGAAGTGCATTGCTGGACCAGGTCAGAGCTGAGCCTGCAATGGCAGCCTCCTTTGCACAGCCCACCGAGGGTGACGCAGTTGTGCTTTCTGAGCAGCTCAGGGACGTTCTGGACAGAAAGAGCCGAGTCCAAAGTGCCTGGTGTGAAGTGCTCCGAACATTGGGCTCTCTGGGCGAGCTCCGGGCTGACAGCACCGCTCTCCTCTGCCCTCGCCTGGGCCTGCTGGGAGCTGCAGGGCCTGCTGGGAGCTGCAGGCCCCGCAGGAACTACCACTCCCAGGATGCTGTGCGGCAGCTCCGGGCGCCGCCATGACAGTGCTGGGTGCAGGGCTGTGCAGGGCTGGGCCTGTGGGCTCAGGTCGCCGGCTGCTCCTTCCCTGAGCCTGCCAGGAGGTAAGGCACTGTGAGGATGGTTTGGGGGAGCGGTCTGCAGTGTGCTGAGCAGTTGCTGTGCTGCCTGGGAAGGACGCAGCTCCCAGCCCACGGCTTGAGAAGGGAGAGCAGGGCCCATGTCTGGGTGCGGCAGTGCAGCACAGGCAGGAGCTGCCGAGGAAGCATTTCTCTCTCGGGGAGCTCTGCTGGTTTTGCTGCTCCAGGTGGATCTGTGCTGGGCGTTCCTGGTTCTCCGTTGGCACTTTCTCCATAGGGATGAATGGCAGCTCCCCCTTCCTTCCCAGCAGTGCCTCAGCAGCTGTCAGTGCTCCTGGAGCCCTGTTCTGTGCAGCTGTCTGTGCCATGGCTGCACTGAGCAGCGCTCTGAACGTCTGCAGCTCAGTTTCCTTCAGACAGACACACAGACATAACCTTGCCTTCTGCCTTGCTTCCTCCTCTTCTCTGGGCTATTGGCTACAGTCCTGCAAGAGTTAGGCCAGCTCTCTCCACTTTCCTGCTCTGCTTTCTGGTTCTGTGTGGAGCTGTATGGAGCAGTGGGTTGTGACATGGGCCGTGTTCTCCTTCCCTCACTCTGCCTGCTGGGTGCTAAAGCTCTTGGTTTGGCTTGGTTTGGCTTGGTTTGGTTTGGTTTGGTTTGGTTTGGTTTGGTTTGGTTTGGTTTGGTTTGTTTCTGGGGGGCTGCCATGCTCCAAGCAGTTCTGTTCCTGGCAGTGAGGCTGCAGGGAGGTCGGTCATCTCAGCAGTCATCGACGCTGTAAGTGCTGCAGCTCTGCAGCCATGTATGGCCTTCCTAGTGTGCAGAGACAGACGGGACCCAGAGGGCTTATGGGGGGGGCGTAGAAGGGGGGGACATAGATTGGACTCTGAAAGAAGATGGAGGGGGTATGGAGAAGACTAGGAAGAGGGCATAGAGAGGACATAGGTGGGACATGGAGGTGAGAGAGATGGGGCGTGAACTGGATAGAGAGGGGTGAGAAGGCAAGGTGGATGGTGGGGACAGGGGCACAGGTCAAGGGCCAAGTCCAGCTCTGCAACCACAGCAACCTGTCAAGGACGCCGGCCTGCGGCTGGGGCTGGAGCAGAGCAAGATGGAAGGAGGAACCCTCAGGAACCGAAAACATCTTCCAATGGGGCTTTCTCCATCCCTCAGCCTGCAGCGCAGCCACATGACCTAGGCAGGCCTCAGACTCTGATCCTGCTGCTGGGTACTGCAGGGTGCAGCCTGGCTCAGTCCTCTCTGCACCTGGCGACTGATGGCTGTGTCTGGGATCGCAGCGAGCCTCCTCCACTACAGGGGAGGGGATCCTGGAGGGGAGGGCTGTGTCCGATGGTGGTGGCAGATCTGGGACACTGCCCTTTCTGCTGCCCAGTTTGCCCTGAAGGTGGGCCCTGAAGGGGGCGCGGGGAGGTGGGCTTTCTAACTGAATGAACGGCCGCAGGCAGAGGTATAGCAAAGGTGAACGCAAGACATTTAATCATTTAACATACCAAACAGTAAATAAATGACAATATTCCCAACCATTTCCCACCCTAACAATTCTTTCTGATCCCACCCCCTAAAACTCCCACCCCCAATCAGTTTCTCGCCCCCTCCCCCCCCCCGCTCCCTCCCGCCAATAGTTCCCTCCCTCTGCCAAAAACCTCCCAGCCCCCTGTTGTAATACCGGAAGAATTGTACAGAGCAGCAGCCGTGGATCAAGAGAAGGACTTCACAGAGCAGCAGCTGTGGAGCAGGATCAACAGCACGAGGACCAAGGACACCTCTAGGAAAAGAATGAATGGCTCGCGGCTTTGAAGGGGGGTTTTAGGGTTGTTATTGCGGTAGCTTTCCTCCAATGAGTGTGTGTGATTTTTAAACGCCTTCGTCTGTCTGCTATAAAAGTATGGCTTTTCGGGCAGTCAATGGACGCAGCTCTATTTAACCATGTTGCTGTGTGGCTGTTAGTCCTAGCACGCTGGCCTTTTGCGTTCAGGTTAGCCAACTATTGTCTCAGGAACTAGAATTATTAGGAATTATCCATGTTCTCGTGCTGTTGATCCTGCTCCACAGCTGCTGCTCTGTGAAGTCCTTCTCTTGATCCACGGCTGCTGCTCTGTAAAATTCTTCTGGTATTACAACAGCCCCCCAGATTCCCACCCCAGGAATTCCTTCCTCCAAATTCCAACACTTTGAGAGTGTAACATTATCAGAGTACAATTTCTCCCCCAGTATTGCCACCCCACCAAGTTCCCTCCCCCTCCCCACATCCCCAGGGCCAGCAGTTACAGAGTCCAGTCATTTTGGATGCCAGCCATCTCCCACCGCAGACATTTGTCTCCCCAACGGTTTCCCACCCCCCAGATTCCCACCCCAACAGTAGCAGAGTACAGCCATTTCATTGCCCACCCCAAACTCCCACCCTCCAACCAGTCCCCCGGCCCAACAATTCCCCACCCCAAATTCCCACCCGCCAGCCATCCCCCACCCTAATATTGGCCACCCCAAGAATTCCCACCCCCTCCCCCCCCAGCCAACCATCTCCCACCCCCCACCCAGCATTTCCCAGCCCGGAGCTTTGACAGTGCAACGCTTTGGCGGTCCATCAGCTTCAGAGCCCAGCAGTGCCCCAGTCCAAGATGCCGTTTGCGGACAGCCCAGTTTGGGAGGGGTAGGGCTGGGGCCGGTGCTGGTGCCCCTGGAACACTGCCGCTGCTCTCTGGGTGTCGTGGGGGCCGGCGAGGAGCCCAGGGCTACAGGGAAGCGCATCGATCGGCTACGGCCACGTCTCCTGCTACAGCAAGTGGGCCGGTTTCTTGGTACACTCCCGCTGGAGCCGCTGTTGGGCTGTGATGGGCACCGAGTCCTCCTGCTGGCCGCTGTGCTGACACAGGCAGCTCCGCCTAGCGCCGGTGTTTGTGGCCTAGAACATGCTGGCCATGCGGTGGCTTCCTGGTTGTGGCGGGGATGCTGCCAGTGTGCTGCTTGTAGCCGCTGCTCTTGCCTCTTGTGGTGGTGCAGGTGGGTGCTGTCACTTGGCCGGCTGGCTGCTGTCCCCGTGGTGCTTGTCTGCCAGCCGGCAGGAGATGCAGCCAGGTGGCAGTGGCAGGCGGCTGAGAAGCACCCGGGGCTGCCTCCGCCGTGCCTCCTCCATGAGCTGTCCAGTTTGCATCAGAGGAGGCACGGGGTGCTTGGCCGGCTGGCTGCTGTCCCCGTGGTGCTTGTCTGCCAGCCGGCAGGAGATGCAGCCGGGTGGCAGTGGCAGGCGGCTGAGAAGCACCTGGGGCTGCCTCCGTCGTGCCTCCTCCATCAGACGTGCAGTGCAGGGCGATGGAGGTGTGGGGGCAGCCAGGGGGGTGGGCAGCACCAGGCGGCTGAGATGCACCCGGGGCTGCCTCCGCCGCGCCTCTTCCATCAGATGTGCGGTGCGGGGCGACAGAGGTGCGGGGGCAGCCAGGGGGGTCGGCTCAGGCAGCTCAGGGGATGCAGGCAGGTCCTGGTTGTGCGGGGGGACCTCCAGAGCACTCGTCGCTTCTGAAAAAGCAAGAGCATCCCCCAGACCAGAAGGATGATGGCAGCCTTCCCACACCTGCTGACCTGCTGCAGACAGCCACCCGTCACCTCTGGAAGCCACAAACTCACCAACAATCCAGGTGAGCAAATTATCCATTTCCTCATCGTCCTCCGGTCTCTTGCTGCTGGGTGTCTCTTCTGGAACAGGCAGAAAATGCCCAGTGGGGCAGGGCCAGCTTTCCCACGCCCGCTCAGTGCAGACACCCCCCCACCAGCTCTGCTGCCCCCAGACTCACCGTTGCTGATCCACGCCAGCAGATCGTCAAAGTCTTCGCTGTTGTCCAGGATGCCGGTCTCGGATGTGACTTCTGGAGAAGGAAGAAAATCCATTGCCCAGTGGGGCAAGGCCAGCTCTCCCACAGCCACTGGGTGCCAACCAGCCTGGCCAGCTCTGCTGCCCCCAGACTCACCGTCGTTGATCCATGCCAGCAGATCGTCCATGTCTGCGGTGTCCTGCAGGGTGCCTGCGCTTGTTGTCCGTGCTGGAAAAGCCAGAACATCCCCAGTGGGGCAATGCCAGCTTTCCCACAGCCGGCCGGTGCGGACAGCCAGCCGCCCGCTCTGCGGCCCCTGAACTCACCGCCTGATTCCAGCGTGGCAGCGCTGCAGGTGAGCGGAGTCGTGTCGGGCTGGGGGCAGACGTCGGTGGGCGCTGGATGCCCCTGGTCCTCCATGAGCACCACGGCGTCTTGAAAGGGCTCCATCGGCGGCTCCCAGCTGGCGGGCAGGGTGCAGGGCACGGGGAGCACCTGCTGCTGCAGTGCCGGTACCTGCAACAGAAGTGGCGGGGGGCCGGGGCGGCCGGGGCGGCCGGGGGCCTGCAGCAGGCAGGTGCCTGCAGGCTGCGAGGGCTCTGCATGGGGCACGGCCGCAGGCCACAGCCCCATGGGCTGCTGGGGCAGCAGCGTCCCTGCCGGCAGGGGATGTCCCCAGCAGGGAGCAGGGGCGGTGGGGGGAGCCATCGCTGGGTGCAGCCCCCCAGGTAGCTGCTGCAGCAGCGGCAAGTGCAGCCCTGCAGTTGGGGGCAGGCCCCCAGGTGGCAGCTGAGCCACGGTTGGGGGCAGCCCCCCAGCTGGGAGCTGCGCTGCCTGTCCCCAGACACCTGGTACCCCAGGCCAGACAGAGGCCTGAGGCGCCAGGTGGGTGGCAATGGGGACAGGGAGGGGTTGGGGTGGTACCGGCATCGGTCCGCGGATGGTGGGCTGCATCCAGGCGGGGTCCGGTGGCGGCACAGTCGCTTGAGGGAATGTGGCGTCAGGTGTCAGAGGCACCGTCAGCGCTCCTCGAGGGATTCTCTCTGTGGGGAAAGGCCAGAAGGGGCACTGGGCTGAGATCTGGGCTGCTGGGCTGAGATCTGGCTCACGAGGGTGGCATCTGGGGCGCTGGGCTGGGATCTGGGGCGCTGGGGCCAGCTGAAGCTCGGGAGCAGGGGGAGCCTGCTGCCTTACCTGCCATGACAGCTGGAGAGTGGCAGTTAGGGGAGCCCCTCCCCCAACGGGGCTTCTGTGACCGTTGGGCTCAGCCCCTTTCCCCCAGGCTTGCCATGGTTTCATTTCTCATACCCAAACATCCTTCCCGTCCCATCTCTAACCTGATAGCGTGGACGTTTGCTCCTGGCTTCCAGTGTATCTTGGGGCAGAACAGGCAGCACTGTCTTTGCTGCTCTTCCCTCTTTGCTGCTTCCCTTTCCTGCTCTTCTCCTCAGCCACCATCCATCCAACCTTCAGCTCTTCTCCCTTACTCTTATCCTCTCCTCTTCAGCTCTTCTGCTCTTTTTCTTTCCTTGGATGCTCACTCCTCTCTCTCGTGCACGTCTACTCCTCTTCTGCTTTTCTTTCTTACCCGCATCCTCTCCCGTTCTTCTCATCTGCTCTTCCGACTTAGCCGTATCCTCTTTGCACCTCTCATGCTCTCCTCTTCTTCTCTTCCGACCACTATCTGCTCTTCTGCTCGAGGGCGCTTTTCCTTCTCTGCTCTTCTGTCCTCTCTTCCTCCCTTCTGCTCTTGTTCTCTTCTGCACTTCTCACTGACCGCTGTCCTCTCTTCCCGTCTTCTGTCCTTCTGCCATACGGCTATTCACTCTTCTCCTCTTCAGCTCCTCTCCACTTCTGCCTTTCTGCCTTACCTGTATCCACTCCTCTCCCTTTCTGCTCTTCTCCTCGTCTGCGCGTCTTCCTTACCTTCACCCTCTCCTTTTTCTTCTGCTCTTCTCCCCTTCTGCTCATCTCCTCTTCCCGTTGTTTTGCTGCCTTGCCTGTCTCCGGTCCTTTCCTGTCTTGCCCTTTTTGTCTGCTGCTCTTCTTTCTTACCTGCATCCTTTCTTCTTCCTCTCTTCTGCTCTTCTTGAGTTCTGTCTTACCTGTATCCGCTCTTCCCGTCTCCTGCTCTTTTCCTGCTCTGCTCAGCGTCCAGACCCTCAGCAAACCCGTGGTGCTGGGCAGGAGGTGAAGCCAGGACCAGGATCTCACCAGTGTAAAAGCAGTTCTGGTTCAAACCCTCACCTTGCTGCTTTCCTCTCGTCTCAGCCTTGCTGGCAGGGTGCAGGAGAGCATCTTGGAGACAATCCCACAAATCGTCAGAGGTGGGAAGGGAGCAGGAGAAATCAGCCTGAAGAAAACCTAGCTACAGTCAGTGCAGCATGATAGAAATGAATCCATCCTCTTAGTAAAACAAATAGACATAGAGGGAATGCTTCTGGGCATGGGGACCTCAGGTGTTGCTGCAGGGGCTGAGGCTTGTATCCTGCATTCAGGCCATCTGATCTCTTTCCTGGTAAAACCAGGAAGAGAAGGTGTAAGATGGGGAATACTCATGCACAAATAGGCTTGCTTAATTATCTTTATCCCAAAAGGAGACACAGAAGCTTTTAGTTTTCTTTATTTGAATAAAGGGAGGGTCCACTGGGGCATACCCCTGCGAGGTCTCTCAAAGTCTCAGGGGACAGAGACACTCTTTTATCCCTGTTCCCTAATGTTAGTGGACCCTTCTCCCTTTCCCTATTGCTAAGGTACTCAGGGTTCACATTCTTCTCAGTTCACCTATTACACACTCATCTCCCCCCTGTAAGTACCTCCTGTGGAATGCTATAACAGGATGGAAGGTAATGCAATAATAGCAGGATGGAAAAGTCTTTGGCTACAGCGAATGAGAACAAGCCCAAATGCAGCAACAGCAGACATTAAGGAAAAAGGCTGCTCTCCTTCAGAAGGCCTCAGGCAAGTAGGGATCTCCAGAGAGATACCCTCACCTCCACTGCCAACCATAGAGTAAGGGCTGGGAGAGGGTGGATCCTGGCTTCATCCCTTCCTGTCACTCAGGTCCACTGCATGCACCTGAGCTCCCCTGGGTTGGCCCTGCCTTCCCACCAGGTGCTCCATCACTGTTTCAGGCCATGACTTAGCATTTCCGCTATACCCTGCCATTTCCTTTGTTGTTTTCCCCAGCTATCATTGTATCCCGTTTGACAAAATGTATACTCTTTCTTCTGTCAAGCATACGAGATTTACAGGCAGAAGCTAAGCTAGTATATATTGCCATATACCTGCAAGATCTTAAGTTTGTTTAACTAGTTCTTCTCAGATCTTATTTTGCAAGGACATTCTGTTCTTTCTTCATCTCAGCAAGCTAGGGCTCAGGAACCAAGAGCTCCCCTCTGGAGCCCTCCAGCTCAGGACTCTCCTCTTTTGCAGAGCCCAGTTATTTTTTAGGTGGTCAGCCAGAAGAACAACCGGTCAGGGAGGACATTGCTTGCTGTGGGTCTTGGCAACTGTCTCCCTCTCTGGAACAAGAAGATGGATCAGATCTGCTTTTCTTTCCGTTTTTGCACGACTTTCCAAATCTGTGCTCTGCACAGGCAATGAAGGGCACCTACCATGGGTGCAGAGTAGTCTGCTCCCAGCTTTGTTGCAGGCAGCGGTGCTCCTTGAACTATGTCATGGGTTTGCCCTCTTTTCTCTATTGCACTCTTAAGATTTCTTTTGCACTCACCCACCTTCACCTTGTGAGGCTCACTAGTGCTGCTGCACGCAGGCACACTGTAACTCTTTGGGACATGCTATCCCACTGAAAAAAAAAAACACCTCATTAGAGCAGGAGAGCCTGTGGATCTGTTTAACCAATTGCCTGTTTGTTAACACTTCTGTCGTTCTGCCCAGACACTCTTGTCTTTTGTCTTTTTTATTTGAAAGGGGAGTTTCAGTTTATGCTCAGGCTTCACTATATGCAGCACAGGCATGACGTACCAGTACAAAAGCATGGAATGACTTCCTGATGTGGATACTACTTCACTTGTTAGTAGGAGGGAACAGACCAACATCCAAACAAACATTTCACACAAGACTGAAATAACTTACTTACAGGGATTCTGGGCGATTTCCTGATGTATTTTATAAGCCTGGGTGCAAGAAGTCACTTGGTTTACAGAAAGTTTATTTTTAGGATTTATGTCTTGTAGCAAACGCTTTGAGAACTCCCTCAGAGCAGCACTGTTTGTGCAGATAGGTTAGACCAAAGCTGGAGAAGCAAACCACCTTCTTTCATCAGACCAAGTTTTCAGTTCACTTGCAGTGCCACAGTGTGTGTGTGTACTGATACATACGTACCTTTAAGACTCCTATGGACTCCCCTTTCCAAGACTTCCTGTTGTTCAGTTTCTTTGATTAGCTCTCTGTAAAAGGAAATAACATTCGGTCTTTATTGCCTTGATTTGTTACTCTTTATTTCCATAAAGTAACTCAAGTTCTGCCTACTGATCAATCCAAAGAGCAATCAAAGATTATGAATAAGGGTCCCTTGGGAATTCACAGAAGTTGTGGACGCACCCTCTCTGGAAATGTTCAAGGCCAGGCTGGATAGTGCTTTGGGCAGCCTGGTCTAGTGGGAGGTGTCCTTGTCCACAGCAGGGTGGGGTGAAATAAGATGATCTCTGAGGTTCCTTCCAACCCAGACTGTTCTGTGATTTTACGATCTTTAAACTTTACTTAATATCACATTAAGAATAATGCTCGGAAATGCCCAACGCTCACCAGGAAAAACTCATATTAAAATGCTGTGTGGTTGTTTGGATCTTCTCACTCCTTCTGCATTCCCAGCTTTTCCTGCTGCAGTTGAGCTGCTGGAAGTAGTAACTACTTCTGTCTGCCCCCTGATGTCTGTTCCTGATACAGGACGAACAAACAGATTTCTCCAACCTGTTACTTCATTTCCATTTAAAAAGGTCTAGTAAGCTTAATGTTGTTGTTGTCGTTTTGTTTTGTTTGTTTGTTTGTTTTCCTGTCATGAGATATGTATGTCTCACGCTCATCAAGGTATATGGGTTTGGAACCACTGCGTGCTGTTGTTGTACTATTTCATTAATTTTTCTCAAATCTTGCACTAATCGGTAGGAAATCTCAGGTTCTGTTTGACTGGCAAAATGGGGGTATTGAAAGGTGACAGATGTGGTTCCAGCAACCCATCCCTTAGTAATCACTGTTTTACAGGTTTAAGGCCAATACGTCCCTCAAATGGAACTGGATATTGTCTCTGTCTTATGACTTCATGTTTTTCTTGCATTTTTATTTTCAAAGGGGTTATTTTTAATCCCCCTCTGTTTCCTCCTTGGACCCAAACCGCAGGGTCTATCTCTCTCTCGTCTGCCTCAGTTAATACATTCACTGATACAGTAATCCCACCTTGACACGTTGTTATTTGCATTCCCAGTTTCATCAGCTATCCGCAGCAAGTTGGTCCCTGCATCAGGTACGTAGAATAATTGTCCTGCTATTGCTTTAAACACGAGTTTCAGCTCGATACTGTCATCCCAGTTCCCTCTACCCCCAGTTATCTTTAAGGTCTCATTTGTTAATTTGAGTCCTGAGAGCTCAATGCCTTGGTAAGATTCGGGGACTTGGGTACAGCCTCCCTAATCCCAGCCATTATTATGTCTCGCCGATCTTTCCTATTTTGCCGCTGTTGTGGATTATTACCATCCCAGTTGAGGTCTTCCACTGGCTATTTTTGCTCTGCTGGTACCACTCCAGGACGCCCTGGAGGGTTATTCTTTTCCCACTCTTGCGTAGCTGCTCACCTAATCATGCCATGCCTCTTGCTTCTCCAGTAAACAACAGAATAGACATCAGTTCCATCCACGAGTACAAATGTAGCCCCAGAAATTGATCAAATTGTTCTGCTACTCTTAGAGGATCCTCATCCGAGGATTTCAGTTCCTTCTTAAAATGTCTAACTTCTCCACTAGTGAGTGGGGAGTTTAATAGTTTACAGCCTATTTGTCCTTGTCCCAGCGGGAGCTCCCGTAAGGGGTACACTGAGGTGCTGGTACAGCTGGTGTCTGGGAAAGGAAAACTTTGCATATCACTTATACATACAGGGTCTTGCAAATGACACCTGGAAGGAGGTACAGGCAGGAGGCCCAGCACCCTGCAACCTCCAGGTGAGTGAGAGCAGCCAAGGATTCCTTTGGGATCTGCAGGTTCGTAGTGTGGAGCATTACGTGGAGGAGCATCTGAGTATAGAGATGATGGCAGAGGTACAGAGCTAAGCATCACAGAGAGGCACAGTCACTCTGCTTGTTTCCCAGCACAAGACAGAAACTAGGAGCAACGAGGAAAAAGTGGACGCATTCTGCTTCCCTCTTCTGTCCCACACCTGCCCTGTCAGAGGGGAGGAACAGCCACGCTCCCACTGAGACGTTCCTCTCACAGCCAGGCAGCCTCAGGTTGGAGAACTGCTGGCTGCAGGATGGGAAAACCAGTTGCAGGAGTGCGTGTACACAGGAGTGTGCGGAGGAGCGGGGTAGCAAAAGTGTGTGAGTGCATGTGTGAGTGTGTGCGGGGATGGGTGGTAAACGTGTGTGCATGCATGTGCGGAGTGCAAGGATGGGGTTGCGCACATTCGTATGAGCAGAGGGGTGTGCAAAGGGGTGGGGTTGCACATGCATCGGTGGGTAAGCGAGGAAGAGGTGGCACACGTGGGTGTCCCCAGGAGTGCTCAAAGGTGTGCGGTTGTACATGTGTGTAGATGCAAAAGCGTTCCTGGATGGTATTTGCACGTGGATGTGCAGAGAGTTTGCCAGCATGTGGATGCATGTGCATAAGCAGTGTGTGAAGGGATGTTCTTTCACGTCAGGGTGTGCACTGTGCATTCATGTGTGCAAAAAGGTGTTTGCAGGTGTACTGTTTGTTCTTGCACACTTGTGTGTATGCACATGGCTGTGAGCAAGGCTGTGCAAGCCTTCATGCATGAGTGAGCGTGCACGTAGTTGTGGACAAGGCTGGGGTTGCAGACATGTGGGTGTGCAGGGGTGAACAAACCGGTGCAGCTGCACAGGTGTGTCCATGCACTGCAGAGATCTGTGCATGCATGAGGGAAGGTGTGCAAGGACGAGGTGGTACGTGTGCGTGTGTGTGCGTGTGTGTCTGTGTGTGTCTGTGTGTGTGCAGGCGGGGAGTGCAAGACTGGGGTCGTGCCCATTTGCATGAGCACAGAGGTGTGCAAAGCGGTGGGCGACTGCAACTTGCAAGAAGCAAGCGTGTCAGTGCTCCAGTTGCAAGGAAGTGCATTGCTGGAACAGGTCAGAGCTGAGCCTGCAATGGCAGCCTTCTTTGCACAGCCCACCGAGGGTGACGCAGTTGTGCTTTCTGAGCAGCTCAGGGACGTTCTGGACAGAAAGAGCCGAGTCCAAAGTGCCTGGTGTGAAGTGCTCCGAACATTGGGCTCTCTGGGCGAGCTCCGGGCTGACAGCACCGCTCCCCTCTGCCCTCACCTGGGCCTGCTGGGAGCTGCAGGGCCTGCTGGGAGCTGCAGGCCCCGCAGGAACTACCACTCCCAGGATGCAAAGCTCTTTGTTTCGTTGTGTTTTGTTTTGTTTTGTTGTGTTTTGTTTATTTGTTTTGGGGGGGCTGCCATGCTCCAAGCAGTTCTGTTCCTGGCAGTGAGGCTGCAGGGAGGTCGGTCATCTCAGCAGTCATCGACGCTGTAAGTGCTGCAGCTCTGCAGCCATGTATGGCATTCCTAGTGTGCAGAGACAGACGGGACCCAGAGGGCTTATGGAGGGGATGCAGAAGGGGGGGACATAGATTGGACTCTGAAAGAAGATGGAGGGGATATGGAGAAGACTAGGAAGAGGACGTAGAGAGGACGTAGGTGGGACATGGAGGTGAGATAGATGGGGCGTGAACTGGATATAGAGGGGTGAGAAGGCAAGGTGGATCGTGGGGACAGGGGCACAGGTCAAGGGCCAAGTCCAGCTCTGCAACCACAGCAACCTGTCGGGGACGCCGGCCTGCGGCTGGGGGTGAAGCAGAGCAAGATGGAGGGGGGGACATTCAGGAACCGAAAACATCTTCCAATGGGGCTTTCTCCATACCTCAGCCTGCAATGCAGCCACACGACCTAGGCAGGCCTCAGACTCTGATCCTGCTGCTGGATACTGCAGGGTGCAGCCTGGCTCAGTCCTCTCTGCGCCTGGGGACTGATGGCTGTGTGTGGGATCGCAGTGAGCCTCCTCCACTACAGGCTGAGCCACTCAGCTCTCCAAGAATTCCCATAGCCCTTTCTCATCCCTCCATTCCCACGCAGAACTGACTGAGGAGGGGAGGGGGTCCTGGAGGGGAGGGATGGGTCCAACGGTGGTGGCAGATCTGGGTCGCTGCCCTTTCTGCTGCCCAGATTGCCCTGAAGGTGGGCCTGGGGGCCCGGGGAGGTGGGCTTTGTAACTGAATGAACGGCTGCAGGCAGAGGTATAGCAAAGTGAATGCAAGACATTTAATAATGGAATGTACAAAACAGTAAATAAATGACAATAGCTTGTGTTGCCAGGAGCGCATGGACAGTAAGCAAAGTGTTGTGCAGGCAGGGAGAAATGAGTGCTGTGGGTCCTGGGGGCAGCAATGAGAGATGCTCCTCCTGCTAGTGCTGTTCCACTGGAACTTCCCTTTGTTTTTCTACTTCTGGGAATGTTTGAACTGGTTGAAAGATGTCTACAGACAGAAGTGTAGCAAAGTGAATGCAAAACATTTAACAAGTCATTGAGATCTGACAGTGAAAGCAACTTTCTTTCCAAATATCTTATTTTCAGGAATAAAAAGCAGCATTTTGTGTAGAAAATATTTTATTTTGGGGATAGAAAGCAGTGTTTTGGTGAGATACTATCTTCTATTTGGTAAAACAGATGATGTTTTGGGGAGAAAATGTCTTATTTTGGGGATATAAGGTGGCATTCTGGGAAGAAAATGTGTCATTTTTGAATACTACACTTGATGACACTGTCTCCCATGCTAACCTCCTGCAGAAGCTGGCAGCCCGTGGCTTGGATGGGTACACTCTCGGCTGGGTAAGGAGCTGGCAGGAGGGCCGGGCCCAGAGAGTGGTGGTAAATGGAGTTAAATCCAGTTGGAGACCAGTCACAAGAGGTGTTCCTCAGGGGTCGGTGCTGGGGCCTGTCCTCTTCAACATCTTTATTGATGACTTGGATGAGGGCATTGACTGCTCCCTCGGTAAGTTCGCAGAAGACATCAAATTGGCTGGGAGTGTGGATCTACCTGGGGGTAGCGAGGCCCTACAGAGGGATCTGGACAGGCTGGAGAGCCGGGCTGAAGCCAATGGGATGAGGTTCAACAAGAGCAAATGCCGGGTCCTGCACTTTGGCCACAACAAGCCCAGGTGATGCTACAGACTTGGGGCGGAGTGGCTGGAGGACTGTGTGCAGGAAACGGAGCTGGGGGTATTGATTGACACGACATGAGCCGTTCATGATCGGGTCCTTTCCCGGCAGCCGTCCCCCCCCCAACAGGCCCCGGGCCGCCCCCAGCCCGGCCTGAGCCACGTGACAGGAAGTGCTTGGCGGCGGCGGCGAGCACTTCCGGGGCGATGCAACATGGCGGGGCCGGGAGGAGCGGGCTGTGCGCTGCGGACGGGGTCGGGCCTCGGTGCGGGGGCACGGAGGGGCTGCCGGGGGAGGAGCTCGCGGCGCTGCCGGCACCCAGAGGCGGCTCCCGGGCGGCTCCCGGGCGGCTCCACGGTCTCGCTGCGGAGTCAGCCGGCCGGCCCCAAAAGCCTGGAGGCAGAGCCTGAGCCGGCCCGGATCGTGCGGTGCGGCTCCGGCCGTGCTGGGCCGCGCGGCAGGAAGACGTCCGTTTGTTTGCCGGTCGCTCGCTGGCTGTAAGATCCGGGTGGCGCCGGGTGCCGAGCCGCGACTCCCCGGCGTGCTTCGGTCCGCTGTTGTGCTGACTTGCGGGATCAAACTCTATAATCCAGAGATCGGTTATAAAGCAGGTATGTTTATTCCAGCTTCCTTTACTTATTTCTATAAACTACCTTTAACTATCCCCCTTTTAGCCCCCCTTTGTTCCAAATTCCTGCTTCGCTCTTCATTCCCCCCTTTTCTTTCATCTAGCAGGATTTCTCTCCTGCTAGATCATTCCTTTCCAGTGTGTGGCATCTAGATTCCCTTATCATTTCTATGTTCTTGTTGATTGTCACCCACCAAAACAGCGACTCAGATCCTGCAGCATTTTGATTTCTTGCCTTAAATTTATCAGGGACACCTCTAGGTACCTGACTGAATCTATATACATTTCTTTTTCAAATGCCAGGGTGAATGGTAGAACTCATTGAACAGGTGCCTCCCCAGTGAGATGGTTAAGTCGGACCATAAAATCTTTCCCCCACGGTACCACCAGAGATCTGCCCTGGAGATTCCCAATCTTGTATAATTTCCTGCTGAGTCCTCCATAACATTCAAGACCTCACTGCATAAGGAAGTTTCCCATAGGCCTGGTAGCCTTCACACCCTGCCGTGAGAGGCAAGCTGTGTGGTTACCTACTGCTGTAGAGATTGCAGGAGGGATCTTGACACCTGTATCAGGCATTGGAGGAACGAGAGAGAGAGATCTGCAGTCTCTGTTTCCCAGGCAGTTTTCTCTTGGTACAGGGCAATCGTGCATCACATTCTCTTGGGGTCCTTGGTCCACCCCAGCAGAAAGGGCACCACCTGAGCTATGGGCCATTCTTATACACAAGCATAGCAATTGCTACGGCTGGGACTCTGGACAGTACACTTAATCCATTCTACCCAGGCATTAATGTCCCCTTATCTTGTTTCGATTTCCAATGTTTGCCTAAGATCTTTTATCTCCTGAACTGTCCTAACTGCAGGGTTTTTAGGAAGATTTTCTACCCCTTTTTAAGCTCTTCCCTATCCTGGATGTTCTGGGTATTTTCAAGGAGTGTATATGTCCAGCCTCAATAGGCAGTTGTCCACTATACATCATTCCATACACTACAAGAGTCCCTTATTCACATCAAAACTATCAGTTGGTCCCTCCCCTGCATTACTGTCAAATTTTACATTTTCCAGATAATTATCAGGATAACGAATGGGTGCAGCAGTAAAAACTCCTTGTTACAACATGGAAAACTTTTTGTGAGCATTAGTTCTATATAGGTTATAATACTCTCCCACTTACACATACAATTTATTCACCTATTTGAGGAGAAGTTAAAGGTTAGTTAAAATGATAATAAAAAAATGCATATATAAAAAAACTTTTCATGATTTCCTTCTAATTCTTATCTTTTAAAGGTTTTTCTGTGGCAACAGTTCCCACGCCTCAGGGCTAGTGGATGCCTTTACCAGTATGTAGTGAGTCCATCCTTTCTCGGCATCCTCACAGCTGTTTCAGTCATTAGAAGTACTTGGAACGGTCCTTCCCAGTCAGGCTGCAGCTTTGTCTCCTTCCCCGTCTGGATCAGGATCCAGTCCCCAGCTTGAAATGGGTGAACTAGAGATTTCAAAGATGATGTTTGTGCTAATAGTCCTTGGATCCTGGTCAGTAGCAGTTACTGCATAAACTGCCTTACAGTCTCCTTGTTTCACAGAGCTGCAGCTGTGCAGTAAACCAGGAACTTCTGCATCTTCTAGGGGTTTGTCCTTTAGGTCTGACTGACCGTCTGAAATGTGCAGCTTCAGTTGTTTCAAAGTAGTCAGGAGATGCTGTTTCTCCAGGTGTAAGGTTCAAACTTCAGCTGTAATCTCCCAAATATGTCACTTGCTGTTATTTGTGCTTTCTGTAAACGAAGAAACGCGGCAAACTTCTACCAGGTTGCGAATACAATTAGAATACAGTTATACAGTGCTCTATCCCCAGAGCTTTCCATGATTTTTCTTATCACGGCTTACGGTTCATTTCAAAAGAAACTAACAGAGATGAACTTGGTTTAGCGTAGCCCGTTTTAAATGATCCTACTGTGTCTTTTCCAGGCTGGTAGCAGAATGGAGACTTTCCCGAGGCGCTGAGGAACAGACGCAAGCTTTTTTTGAAGGCTTCAATGCAATTCTGCCACAGCAGTGTCTGCAGTATGTTGGTGCTAAGGAGCTGGAGGTAAAGGATTCTTTGACTATTGCCAGATCCAGGCTGCTCCACGTAATCCTTCAATTTCAGTCAGTGTCTGAAGAGCAGAGTTCATTGAGGCTGGCGGTTCTGTTTTCAGGATGTGCGAGAGAAGCTGTATGTATCAGTTAGTGTTTGGTTAGCGCGTTGTTCTTAACTTTCTTCTTTGCAACCAACGTGCACGTTTCTAACGTTAAGATTCTGCCAGTGTAAATTTTTTGGCTAACAGTGTTTTGTCATCCTTGACAATGTGATTTGCATGTGTTTAAAGAGTGAGCAATTGGAAAGCAAGGGAGATAAGAACCAAATATGAGCGGATGGTTAAATTACTGAGTGGACCAGGTTTTAGCTGCTTTTGTTCTCTCCAAATTATACTCTGCAGCAGAACATCGTATTTCTAGCACAGAATGGTACGGTTAGGCAAGGAGAAAGTATGGTTTGAATGTCTAAATACAAACGTTTTCATGACTGGGTTTTCTCTTTTGTGGCCTCTCCACATTTTCTTCGTGAGCGGATGTTGTTATTTGCTGTGGAAGTCTGAGAGTTTAATATTAAAAATGAGCGTACTGTGATTGCAAGTGCTTTGAAGTACAGTAGTATTGGAGTACAATAGTCTTGCTGTAGAAGCAAAGTAGTAGGTTGTAGTTTCCATGTTTATGATCCTTTTTCTCCCCTAAAGGTGCTCCTGTGTGGAATGCAAGAAATTGATCCGAATGCCTGGCAGAGGCATACCATCTACCGGCATGGTACCAGAAGCAGCAGACAGATGCTGTGGATCTGGCAGGTTTGTAGACATCTTTTTTCCTCACAAGAACACAGCAACAGCTTAGTGAGCAGCAGTCAGAATTACTCAACAGATACGTAGCGTGTAAATATAAATGGTAACTGCTGATCCGTGTAAATATAAATGATAACTGCTGATCCGTGTAAATATAAATGATAACTGCTGATCCAGCTGTCCTAGGGGTGATGGGGAAGTGAATGTCTCAATATTAAACTTAACATCAGTGTTTATTATTATTTTTCAGTTTGTGAAAGAAATAGATAATGAGAATGAGACTTCTACAGTTTGTTACTGGAACGTGCGGATTACCAGTAGGAGGATTTGCTGACCTCATGGGTAACGAGCCCTCTTTAATGCATTTTATGCTCACTTTTATTCCTTGTTTGTTTTTTTTTTTGTTTCTTTGTTTTTTTCCTAATAAGGACCAAGCTGTGTGTTTAAGGGTCTTTTTTAATGAATTTATATGGAATCTTTTTTCTGAGTCTTGCATATTGGTAGAGAAAAAGGGACGGAGGGAATGTGAACACGCCTTGCATCAGTGACATGATAGATGGTTTGGACGTGGTCCTGGCAGGGCAGCCTGCTCTGGGTATCCCTGCTTGCTCACAGTGGAAGGACTAGGTAAACTCCAGAGATTCCTTCCAGTACCAAACCAACGATGTGATGCAGTGGTTGAGTTTCTTTGAAAACAGCTTCATATTTTTGCATTTCACTACGTGGATTGTTTCAGAGGGATGTAGTGAGAGACAGATGTCTTTGTGCTCTGCAAGTAGTTCTAATCTTGTTTTCGAGCCTTTCACACGCTGTTGTCCTGTATTACCTACTGGTAGACACGGGCAGTTAGACCTCAGGATTCATGGTTTGATTTTTGTACAGGGAGCAACGGACCCCAAAAATTTTGCGTTGAGAAAGTTGGGAAGGAAAACCGGTTCCCTAGAAGTCACACCTGGTAAGTACGAAGGATCGAACTCTGCCGTGGTTCTGTTCTTACGGATGGCAATCTCCTTTCAGATTGTAGGAAGTGGGTGTGATATGGAAGTGGCTGAGATTGTGTGAAAGCAAATCACTGGGTGATGGCAGTAAGCTCTGCTGAGTAATAGCTGAACTTCTGAAGAGCAGTTTTGTTGTGGAGCTGATTCCATTGTAAATGCCGTGGATTTGCACACCACTAAAAACATCAAGTTACTTTTAGTACTGAAGGTAGTACTTTATTCTAAAGAGTCTGGGATCGATCTTTCATGATCACCAGACCTGATCTTGGCAATGAAAACAAATAGCCGCATTCGTGCTCCCTCTTGGCTGGAGGAAATGTAGCTTCTGCTCAGTTTCTCAGTTCTGCTGGTGCTTTGTGAAGATGCTCAGATTTTAACTTTCAGATACAGAAGAGAGATAAGGTGAGAGTTGTTACTAAACACGTTGCCAGTTCTGGAAAGTTATCCCTGCTCAAGTGCTTGTTGTGCTTTAACTCTCAGAGACAAGTGCACATCAAGATACGGCTGTTTTAGAGGGTACAAATGCAGTTATCCCTCTGAACAGGACAGTTCACATGCCTGTGTTCCTAGTGGATTTTTTTGGTGGTCTAAGCTGTTGTTCAATACTTAAGGTTTCTCTTTGTTTTCAGTTTCAGTCGCTTGCACCTTCCACCCTAGAAGAATTAGGAGCAGCTGAAGGAAAAGCTGTTATTTGCAATTGAAGAACAGAAGGTTTGGGGCAGGAATAGCTGTGATTTGCACCTTGAAGAATGTGAACTCAACGTGACGTTCTTCTTCGCTTCTTCTGCTTGTTGCACACTTCCTTGTAAAGTAGACTTGACTTGGATTATTTAACAATAGTCGCGTGTAAGTAAATGGATGTTATCCTGAGGTTTTATCCACGTAAACTCTGGATTTCTACCGAGCACTTTCAGAAACCAAAAGAGCAATCAGATATGGCGACAAAGGAATTGTGACCCGAGTAGAGATTTAATACAGCTCTGGGCTCTGCTTTGTTTTACCTTTCGTCACTTAGAATGTGTCCTTAAGGATGGAGAGGTTTTTTTTAAATAGTTTTGTCTTTCCTATTCAGTAGCATATTTGGCTACTGATGTACTGGGAAGTTCAGTAGTAGCTGCAGTGCTGCAGCAACATCATCACCTCTTGACAGCAGTGTTATTAGAGCCGGCTTGTAACCGTCCTCTGCCTACTGTGAGCAAATTCATCACTTAAGCTATTCTTCTAACTCAGGTGTGGCTGGACTGTTTTTCCTTGCCTGGAGTCTGCTCACGTGCCAGTGGGACTCAGACTGCTGTTCAGGAGATGTCAAACTGTGGCACCAATCCAGGGTGTAGCTTTGCTTTGTTTTCCTCACAGTCTTGCTAATTTCAGCAAAATAACCGTCTGCCCAAAGTTGCTGGAGATTTGCTTGTGCCCTCTGAGGAGTTCTGATCTTCTTCTGTGTAACACCTCTAACTTTTCAAACTATGTTCACACTGTGGTTCTTCACTTGTTTTGCAAAAGACAAGACCACCTGGGATTGCACTGATTCAACTTAGATTCCCGTTTGCAGACTGATGTTTCCTGTCGGGAGTGTTAATGGACGTTATCCTCAGTGTTATTCTTCCACGATGCTGTCAGTTTTCTCTGAAGACTTCTTTGGTGTCTCAGGAAGAGGTACAAAATAACTGGGTATTGAAAATGATGGTACTTATCATTTTTGGTGATGAACTGATGATGCAGTATTAGCATTATCAGTTCTCGGAGGACTTGAAAGTTTGTACGTGGATTCCAGACTGTTTGTGTATATGTGCTCTATTGAACAAGGCCATGAACTGGGATCAGCAGCACTGGATGGTAAAATACTGTACTGAAATTCATTGTCGAAATGTCCTTGTATTGTAATTTCCAATACTCAGGTAACTGTAACAATATCTCCGTAAGTCAAATACTGGCATCCTTCCGGGAGCTCCATCTTTCTTCCTCTGGGCTCAAAGTCCTCTGGGGAAATGCCACTCCTCCCCTCCCTTCTGAGAGCCACAGTGCCCAAAGAAGGCAGGCCACAGGACCAGAAGGTGAACTCTGGAACTGCCACCGCTCTGCATGATGTTCTGATGTGGGATATCTACAAAACATCCCCAAACCACAACAGGTAGCACGGAGCTGCAATGGGGAATGCCCTCCACACACGGCCCTGTCGGTGCACGATGCTGCAGGCACGCTCTTGCCATCTGCACACACGTGGGCCGGCTTTGCACTGCCGGGCACATCATCTGGCCTGGGCACTGCAGGTACCCACATGATGGGGTGCAGACACGTCAAGGCCAACCCTGGCTGATTGTGCATCTCATTCCCGCTTGGTGTGGGAAGAGGGACTTCAGTGGGACACAATTGCTCCAAAGGAGTTTTGGGGCTCGGTTACAAATGTTGCCCTGACCTGTTGGCCTTGTCTGTCACCAGTAGCAGTGGTTACAAAGCACACGGAGGATACATCGCGCTGTGTAAGTTGAATAAAACACGGGATCACACAAAGTACAAACGTCTGAGTTACAACAGCACACATCACCAACTTGTCACAGACACTAGCCCGTGGTTCTGCAGGAGTGGTGACACAAACATTACAGACCATTACTGATGTCAACATCTTCCTTTTCCACCCTTTTCTTCCCTGCACACGAAGCAGCAAGCTGCAGGCCATCAGAGGGCTTGCAGTGACATCAGAAGGTGGCTGCGGTCATCTGAAGGCTTTGTTGGTTGGCAGAGGGCTCCACTGGTTGTCGGAGATGTTCACTGACCATCAGAAGGCTTCATTGATTGAGTTGGGATGTCACCGGTCATCAGAGGGCTTCATTGGTCATCGGGAGATTGGAGGTGTCCATGGGAGGGGATATGCAGCCCTTGTTCTGGGTGATGGGTAGGGGGTTGGGGCACTGAGGCACGTGGCCTAAAGCAGACCCAAAGGAGTGACAAGTGTCTGCAATAAGAGAGGGGCTAAAAGAAGGGTGACGTGGTCACAATGTGTCCATGCAGAGACGGATCATAGGGTGAAGGGTTTGGGAGGAAATGTACAGAGGAACTGAGAGAGAGCAGAGGGAGGGTACTGGGGTTGATGGCAGCATGAGGAGCTCCATCCTTGAGGACTTTGGAGCAGATGATGAGTGAGGGAGGGGAAGCCCACAGGGGTGCAGGACATGGTGTGCATGGCATGGAGCTGGGGAGGCCTCCCAGAACTGTGAGGTGGCCAGTCCCTGCTGAGCACGAGAACAAGGACACGGACACAGAGAGTGTAGGTTTGCTGAGGGATTTATTGATCATCAGAGGGTGTCACTGATCATCAGGGTCCTCACTGGGCACCAGAGGGCAGCACTGGCAAGGAGGAGCCTTGTCCCTGCAGGGTTTGTCCCCAAGGACTCAGGGCAGGAGAAGGACTGGCAGCAGCCAAGAGACCCAGGGCAGAATGTGGGTCCACTGGGGACAGAAGCCACATCCCCTGTCCCACCTGCATGGTGACTCTGGGCCATCCATAGGGCATCCTGAGCCTGCCCCCTCCAGATCCGTTCCTCTGCACAGCCCCATAGAGCGCAAAGGAAGGGCTGGAGGTGACAGTGCCCAGGTCCCCCTGGAACAGGCCACGGACAGTCCCCTCCATGCCATCAATTAATTCCCAGCCCCTGATGCCCGGTCCTCAGGGCTGCGGAGACACCCAGGGTCCCCCAAGTGCCCTGTGGGGCTGTAGTGTCCCCGTGCCGCTCACCTGGACGGTTGGGGTTGGAAATAGGGGCAGGGCAGAGGGGCAGGGAGACTAAGGGGAGGGAAATAAAGGTGCCTAGAGACTTGGGAGTGCCAAATAGAGAGGAAGGGGGAGCTGAAAGGGAGAAGAACGGGGGTTGGGGACCAAAAGAGATGAGAATAGGGCTGCTAAAGAAAGGAGATCTGTTGGTTCCATAAGGATGGGATATGGGAACCCAAAGAGAGGGCATTCTCTGGTTCTTAATGACCTTCAAGGACTCTTCCAGCACAAACCACGTTCTGTCCCTGTGACCTCCCAGGACCCTCCTGTGCTGGTGACGTCACAATGTCGCGCTGACCTCACAGAGCCCCCCCGGGGTGGGGCAGGGGCAGTGGGTCAGCGCCGAACCTGCCGGCCCCATTCTGCAGGCGGTGCAGGTCCTGCGAGCAGCTGTGCCAGTGGTGCAGCAATGCGGGCCCAGTTTGCCAGCGGAACATTAACAGCTCTGCAGCGCGTGGAGCTGCTGCAGCAGCTGGAGCAGGTGAGCTCTGGGTGGACGGGCACAGAAGGGCCGAGCTGCCGGCTGGAGGGCACCCTGCCCACGGCATGGCAGCAGAGAGCCGGGTGCCAACGCCGCTCCTTTCCCCTCCCACAGGCTTATGAGCGGATGATGGAGAAGCGCACGGCCGCGGCCAGGGCGTCTTTGCTGAAGGTGAGCAGATGCTGCTGTGTGGGGTGCGGTGGGAGAAGTGCCCTCGTGTGGGTCTGCAGCTCCAGCCCTGCAGGCCCTGCTTGCCCCGATGGAGGAGGCAGGAGGGGACGGAGCCCCGTGGGAGCGCCGGTGCCCTGACGGCCGCTGCTCTTCTCTTTCCCACAGGACGCCCAGCAAATACGGGCTGAAAGAACGGCTGCCCGTAAGGAGGAGCTGGAGCAGGTAGGGGGCAGTGAGGGCTCGTCCTCACAGCTCGGCATCCTCACGCCTCTGGCTGTGCAGGAGGACCTCGGTCCCCATCCCTCGGGTCCATGGGTCCCAACGCGGCCACCCCTCATGGCACAGCCGTTGTCTTGCAGGAGAAGCAGCTCATTGCCCAGCTGGAGGAGCAGCTGAAGGCTGGGAGCGAGGAGATGGAGGTAGTGTGGAGGGGCGAGGGGAGCGGGGCTGCCCACCCCCGTGTTGTGGACATGGAGCTCAGCCTTTTGTCTGCCAGGTGCTGCGCCGGGAGAAACAGCGCCTGCGAGAGGAGCGGGAGGAGCTGGAGCTGGAGGGTGCCTGGTGAGTGGGAGCCACCCATGGGACCCTGCACCCCACGCCTGCACACGGGGGTCTCTGACACACCTGGGGCAGCAATGGGTGCAGCGCTGCTGGGGATGGGGCTCTGCTTCCTGCATGGTGTGGCAGAGCGGCCCCGTCCCAGCCCTGGGGTGGGCACACGCTGCTGGGGAGCCCCCGCGGTGACAGAGGCCGGCAGCCTCCAACCAAGCCTTGTTGCCCACAGGCGGCAGCATCAGATGGAGCTGGAGGCAGAGCGCGTGCCTGGCGCTGTGCTGCCGGAGCTGGTGGAGGCACAGCTGGTAAGGGGCAGAACACACAGCACCCTCACCCCATCCAACAGAGGTCTCCCTGGGGACAGGGCTCCCTGCAGCACCGTTGTGCTGCTGGGCTCCCGAGTCCTGCATGAAGCCCTGCTGCGCAGCGGGCCCTGACCACCATCCCTGCCCCATCTTCACCTACAGGAGAAGAAGGAGCGGGCCAGGAGACGTGGGCTCTCCTTCTGGATGCAGTGAGTCTCCCCTCCTTGCCCTGTGCTGAGCCAACAGCAGCCGGGCTCCCATCAGTGGGCTGATGGCCAGGACCCCTCTTTTGCCCCACAGGACCATCTGCCTCATCTTGGTCTGCCTCCAGCTGCTGCTCATTGCCGTGCTGGGCTTTGCCCTATTTTACGCCCGGCACTATGACCAGGAGCTGCTCTATCGGCTCCTGCAGCGGGTGCTGCCCCAGCCAATGTACGCTCCTGTGGCGTACTTTGCAAGCAGGACCCTGCGTGTGGTCTGTGATGGGCTGCTGCCCATCTGACCGCCCAGCTCAATAACCCCTCCCAGCTCGGGGCTGCGTGCTGGGGCAGGGGACAGGGCTCTGTCCACACGGAAGGGGCCTGTCCTGTGCTCCTGCCCCCAGGCACAGCAGTGGGGCAGTGCTGGCAGGCGGCTGAGTGCCACCACGTTGGACTTGTTGGAAATCGGTCTGGACTGTCATCGGGAGCCGCTGTCAGCTGAACAACAAACCTCCGACGGCCCATCAGACGGAAGATCCGCACCCGACAGCAGGACGTGGCTGGATCTACCAGCACTGAACCACCTCGCTTTGCTGCCTCTCTGTCTCGTTTTCTTCCCCGTTTTCTGTCTTTTCTCTTGGTCTTCTTTCATTCTTTGACTCATCAAAGCAGCCGTGGCCTATGCTAACGGCCTCTCATTGTAATTAGCCCATTAGCCAATGTTACCTCCAATTGGTTGTTAAAAAATCCCTCAATAAATACCTACCTATTATTCCCCTCAATTTGGTGGTTGTGCCTCTTTGCTGAGCAGGGGAGGCTCAGGAGGTGGGAAAAGATCCACCCCTTGAAAAGCACAGAGTGAGAGCAGACGTAGATTGGAAGAGAAATGGGATGGGCAGCATCCCTCTGCACTCAGATGCCTGCTGCTTTGTCTGCATGCATCTCTTCTGCCCACTGCAGTTCATCCATGAAGGCTGCAGCAAAGATAAAGTGTCTCTGCTATGGAGCCCTGGAGGGGGATAGAGATGGAAAATGGGGAGAAATGGAACCTAAAAGCAGAACCCCGAGGCCAAATGGGTCAGCCCTACAGCAAACTGCATAACCCCAAGAAATAAAAGGGTGAAGCCCTCTCAAAAGGGCCAAAGATTGAACCCCTTTAGCAAAAGGGTGCACCCCAGTGCCAAATGAGATCCAGAGCTGCAGCTCCAGTGCTGTGTTCATTGTTGGGCCCCTCACTACAAAAAAGGCTCAGGGGAGACCTTATTGCTCCCTATAACTTCCAAAGGGAGGCCGTGGTGAGCTGGGGGTCAGTCTCTTCTCTTGCATAACAATGATAGGACGAGAAGGAATGGCCTCCAGCTGCACCAGTTGAAACGAGATGATCATTACAGTGCTCCTCAATGCAGGCCATCCTATGATCCTATGATAAGATATTGAGAGCCCCTCAATGCCCTCCACTGCACCCCGGTGCTCCTCAGAGACCCCAATGCCCTCCATTGCCCCCAGTGCCCCTCAGAGCTCCCCAGTGACCCTCAGAGCCCTCCCCAGTGTCCTCCATTGCTCCTCAGTGCCCCTCAGAGTCCCCCAATGCCCTCCACTGTCCCCAGTGCTCCTCAGAGCCCCCCCTGTGTCCTCTACTGCTCCCCAGTGCTCCTCAGAGTCCCCCAGTATTCTCCAATGCCCATCAGTGCCCCTCAGAGCCTCCCAATACCCTCCACTGCCCCCCAGTGCCCCTCAGAGGCCCACAATGACTTTCACTGCTCCCCAGTGCCCCTCAGAGCCCCCCATTATTCTCCACTGCCCCCCAATGCCCCTCATAGCTTCCCAATGCCCTCCACTGCCCCCCAGTGCCCCTCAGAGCTTCTCAGTGCCCCTCAGAGCCCCCCAATTCCCTCCACTGACCCCCAGTGCCCCTCAGAGGCCCACAATGAAGTCCACTGTCCCCCAGTGTCCCTCAGAGCCTCCCTATGCCCTACACTGCCCCCCCAGTGCCCCTCAATGCCCTCCATTGCCCCCAGTGCCCCTCAGAGCACTCAGAACCTCCCAGTGCTACCAAAGCCCCCCTGCATCCCTCAGAGCCCCCACTTCCCCCTGGGGCCCCCCAGTGCTGAGTACTGACATTGTTGGTCTAAGGCTGGGGTGCTGCTCACTGGGAGGTGACTGAAGGGAGTGACGTTTGGGTGACATTGGGGCTGTGTTGGAATGACGTTGGGGTGATGCTGGGGTGACATTGGGGTGGTATTGTGGTAACACAGGGGTGATATTGGGGCTGTGTTGGCGTGATGCTGGGGTGACATTGGGTCTGTGTTAGGGGTGACATGGGGGTGATGTTGGGGTGACATTGGGGCTGTGTTAGGGTGACACGGGGGTGATGTTGGGGTGACACTGGGGCTGTGTTGGGGTGATGCTGGGGTGATGTTCGGGGTGATGCTGCTGGGTTGATGTTGGGCTGACGTTGGGGTGACGCTGGGGTGATGTTGGGGTGACACTGGGGCTGTGTTGTGGTGATACTGGGGTGATGCTGTGTCACGGTTACCTAGATTTACCTGTGCCTGTGACAGAGGGCAGCTGCCCCATAGGGACCCTAGCCCGGAAAAGGAAGGGAAAAAGGGGAATGGGAAAGGAGAACAGTGGCAGCAATCTAAGGAGGAAAAACTTATTTTACTAAATATGATATCGGAATACATGATAACACAATATAATACAATATGATTGAGGCTAATAAATCGAACAATACAGAGAGACACAGTCCCCAAAAACCGAGAGGCCAACTGTAACCCCTAGACAACACGGCTGGAACGCTTCCCACTCTCCAAGAGTTCGAGAGAGAGAGCTCCAGCCTGGGAGCGAGATTATAGATGTCATTATAGATGTCCTCCTCCCGTGACTTCTCTCTGGCCACGACGTCACAATATCCAAATATCCATAACATGCTGCACATGATGTTATGATGTGGAATATTGACAGCAACATAACAACACCATGACAACAGGGCAGAGGTGGTTCTATTGGACACAGTGGGAACTGTGGGATAAACTGGGAAATACAGGGCAGAGTCAAAGTGGCATCTGTATGTAGGTTTCTCCAAAAGCAATACAAGAGTTGGTAAAAACTCTGCAGGATCAAGTGGTGAACAATTCAAATGGTGAATTGGGGAACAGCTACAAAGAGAAAAAACATCATTCAGTTCTGTTGGAAATGGCTTTTAAGGAGCTGTTAACGTGTAGGGATAACAGCAACGCTGTCGTTCATAACTTGCCTCAAGAAAAAATCCATCCTCTAGAAAGACTGAAAGAAATAAAGTCCAGGCTTGACAAAGTAGAGGACTCGCCAACCCAATTGCATCCTTAGATAAAAACTGAAGATGCATTTGATCACAGCATTAACGTGTTAACATCAAATGAATGTTAAAGAAATTCCCTTCTCTGCCACTGAGTTAGCAAAATTAAAAAGAGATTTTGGTCTCTCTCCAAAGGCACAGTATGTATGGAGGGTCAGTCTCACGGGTGGAGACCAAATACTATTAACTGAAAAGGAGGCTGAAGGTTATTGGGGACCAGAAGTATTTATAACAACTGACAGCAGTAGTTAAAGATGCTCCTTGGTCCTTAACACAGAGGGATGCCTATTGGGCAGGCGGTCTTAACACTTTAGAAAGGGAGAGACCCTCTTGTCATTACTGGGACAGCTGATCAATTAGTGGAAAGTGTTCAAAAGGCTGCCTGTCTCCAAATGATGCACGATAGAATAAAGCAGCCACATAATGAATCACCTGTTGCCTGTTGATCCTGAGAGGATGACTCTTTTAATCAGGGGGCTTCGAGAATCGCTGAAACCCATGGGCGTACAACTGCAAGGGAAGATACTGGCTGTGTCCCAGGGAGAAAGAACCCGGGCAGTGTTAGAAGGAATTGTAACATCCAACCATCTGCAGTCAGGATACAAAGTACGGACATGGGGGAAGGTTACCCAAGAGTTAACTAACTGTGGGAGAAAATATGGGCCGGTGATTTCTTCTACCAGTAAATCTGAGCCAAGGGGAGTGAGGCTTGCAGCAGTCAGACTTGCCCCTGGGCCACCCAGCCCAAAGCTCAATGGGACTGGAAGGGTCTCATTGCCAGTAAGTACAAGTAGGCGAAATATTGATCATAAATGTCATTGTCTCTGGATAATGGGCTGGCAAAAGGGTGTTCCATGAGATTTAATGGAAGCTCAAGGAAAACTGATGCCTTCGTCCCCTCCCCCAGATGAGCAGGAGGTGGGGGGATGGCAGTGAGGGGTGGAGGCATCAGAAAGCTCACAACAAAAGGAGAAGATCCTCGATTTAACACCTTCTGTCCCAAGGCCTCACTCTTGCCAGTTGCCCCTGTGAGTCACCATCCAGTTGCTGATAAGCCAGCGAAACACTTCTCTCCCTGGCCAGCCTGTGTCAACTGACTCAGCTCCGCTGAGGCCAGCTTCCCTAAGCTTAATGAAATCCCATAACAAATATTCTTGGAAGGCAAAGGACACCCCAAA
Source organism: Excalfactoria chinensis (assembly GCF_039878825.1). Taxonomy (NCBI): domain Eukaryota; kingdom Metazoa; phylum Chordata; class Aves; order Galliformes; family Phasianidae; genus Excalfactoria; species Excalfactoria chinensis. The sequence continues at coordinate 391,663 of NW_027315711.1, forward strand.
AACGGAATGTAAAATCAACTCTCGCTGGATCGTTCCTTACCCTACATTTGCTCTGTAGTATTTGTGTCAGCACTCCTGCAGAACCACGGGCTGCTGTCTGCGACAAGTTGGTGTTGTGTGCTGTTCTAACTCAGACATTTGTACTTTGTGTCATCCTGAACAGTGAAGCAGGAAACAGATGCTCTGCTAGAATTCCAAATAAAGGGGGGCTAAAAGGGGGATAGTTAAAGGTAAGTGAACAGTGAAGCAGGAATTTGGAAACAAAGGAGGGGCTAAAGGGGATAGTAAAGGTAGTTTATAGAAACAAGTAAAGGATAGTTAAAGGTAGCTTATAGAAATAAGTAAAGGAAACTTAAAAGTAACAAGTAAAAGAAACAAGGGGCCTAGGAGAGCAGGGAGGATGCAGATAAGGAGTGAGACCTCACAGACAACATCAGGCAAGGAGGAGTAAATACCAGAAGAGGAGTTGCATTCCCCCTGATAAGACAAGAGGGGGTCTGCATGCTAAAGAGCTATTGAATATGTATCAGAATTCCAAGAACTATTGACTATGTATTAGAAGTCCAAGAAATCATTGACTATGCATTAAATGTACCTATATCTGTGTCACGATGTTACCAGTCGGTGTGCAAGTTTGGAGGAGCTATCCCCCTTGCACCCGGCGCTGCACAACGCTGGAATAAACATACCTGCTTTATAACCGATCTCTGGATTATAGAGTTTGATTCCGCAAATCATTTTGGCACCCCAGATGGGACCCCTCTCTGTTCGGCTGCAGGACCGCTGAGAGAGGGGACACCTTTGGCGCGCCCCGAGATTTCTCGGAAGGACTCCCTTCCCTCATACCGATCACTGCGGGAGGCAGACAAGGACCCTCTATCGGCGGATAAGGGATGTTTAATGGGTACAGGGGAATCCGTAAGTCGTGAGGAGACGTCCTGCGCGGGAGGTGTGAGCTGTCATGCTCTCCCCTTTGGTAAAGGGCCCGGGTTGTTGGTTGTGTAATCACGATCAGGGGCCGTGTAGATCGAGGGTTCGAGTCCCACTGAAGCGGTCTCTGAGCCGTTTTCAATTGTGGGTTTAAGTCCCACTGAAGCGGTCTGAGCTGTTCTAATTGTGGGTTTGGGTCCCACTAAGGCAGTTTCAGCTGTGGGTTCAAGTCCCACCGGGATTACCGTGCGTGCACGAGGAGAGCTATTTTTGCTCCCCCTTAAGGGGCTGGTTGGTTGGTGACAAAGTACACTCTGTCAGTGTTAGCCTGGGTTTTTCCTAGCTGTATTAGCAGGAATTGTTGTGTATTTGGCCATTATTAGCATCTCTTATTAGCGCTTGTTACTGTACATTGAAACTAAGTACTGAAATTTTGTACCTTGAAGTGTGTAAAGACCGGTCTTGTGCAGTCTGTGTGGCTGTGGTGTGAGTGAGACGCAGCACAGCTGCGGGGCGAGTGCGGAGTCCCGACCCACAGTTCCGTCCTCCTGCGAGGGGACGGATGAAGCGAAAGTCTCTTTCATGTTCTATATGTTGCTGTGTGTTTGTCTTATTAATTATTGGTAGCGCAGTAGGGTTGTGTTACCTCCGCTTTAACGTGTTGGCTTTTCGAGATTTGCTTTCAACCATCGGTTCCCCCCCCCCCCCGTTGTGTGTGTAGGAATCAATAGAAAACAGAGTAATGGGGGGGAACACAAGGGAAAGAGATACCTAAGAAAAATGATCCCAAAATCAGGAAAAAGGACAGGGAAAAGTTGTTTAAATATTGTGTACAGATATGGCCTAGAGAGCCACTACAGGGAAAATCAATATTTGGCCAAAATATGGATCTGATGAAATTTGGGTTTGTCAGATCTTGAATTTATATGTATATATATAAGAACAAAACCCCTTTTCGAAGGAGGAATCAGAATATGCTGCCTGTTAGATACAAGAAATCAGCCTGTAATTAGTAAAAAGAAAAAGGCTGGGACCAGGAGGAAGAGGAATTAGGAAAAACAAACAAACAAACAAAAAAACTCATCAATGGGACCCTCTAGAGAATCTCCCCCCCATGTAACCCCAATGTAGCACAAAGGGAGACAGGCACTGCCCCAGTAAGAGAAAATGGTAAAGCACATAGGGTCATTTCACAGAAAAGGGGGGCATGCTGGGCTCTGAAGAGAATTAGAACAATGTGAAAGGGATGCTAGCTGTACCAACACCTCAGTGTACCCCTTATGGGAGGTCCCACTGGGACAAGGACAAATATGCTATGTAAACTCCCACTCACTAGTGGAGACATTAGAAATGTTAAGAAGGAAATGAAATCTTTAATTGAGATAAAAATAAATAAAAAATGAGTTAAATAAGAGTAGCAGAACAATGAGAACAATTTCTGGGGCTTTCAGAATTTTGGTCCCACCAGGAGCCCCATGTAAATATAAAAGTGGGACCTGAGGGTGAAGAAGTTGTGTTTTTAGTTGATATGGGGGCAGCTCATTCATTGCTGGTCCATAAGGTATCAGGACTCAAATTAACAAATGAGGCCTTAAAGACAACAGGGGTAGAGAGAACCTGGATGACAGCACCAATTTTTGAGAATACTGAATTAAAACTAGGGGATAAAGATGAAATTGGGAATCAAGAAAAACATGAAATAAGGCCATAAAAATAAGGGTGGAACAGCCCAAGGAACTGAACGCTATGGATTGCTAAAGGAACGTTATACGGTACTAAGGGTGTTTGTGGAAACTGAAAAACTGTACTGTTTGTTCTGTGGGTTCTGAAGGGAATGGAACAAACTGCTTTGATGGTATAAGAATTGTAATTGTTAATGATACAGAAGTATAACTGAGGGTATGTGGAAATGTAACTGAGGGCACAAATAGTGGAATAGTGTGCAAAGGAAAAAGAGACAAAGAGAAAGTGAGTTTATCTGTGCCTGTATGAGAGCAACACCCTGCACTGTTACTCCCCCCCGCAAGAACTCTTGGAGAGAAAGAGAGAGAGAGCCAGACAGAGACTGCTGCTGTAAACTACAAAGGGGGAGGTGGAAAGGGGGAGGTGAAGGGGACAGGGCAGTGGAGGTGAGAACAGCCTTCATGTGCAGAGGTCTGGGAAACCTGAAATTCCAGTGTTAGCATTGGACACCTCTGGAGAGAAGGAGATAAAACTGAAATAGGATGTTAGTAGTTTATGTAACGATGAGAGTTTGGAAAGTGAGAAAGTTTGGGACAGACACAGGCTGAAGAAGGCAAGGACTGGCAAGGTATAACAGGGATATCAGGACTGAAGAGAGGTGAACGATATGAAAACAAAACAAAACAAACTGATTGACAAACAGATAGTAAGGGAATTGGTGATAATAACAGCTGTTACTGTTGTGGTGCTAGAATAGGGACATAGGACCCAGAGATCCCCTCAGGGAGAGGTGGGGGGAGTGGGGGCTTGAAGAGCCCAGGGAAAGCTGCGCCCCTGGAAGGAAAGCAGTGTGCAAACTGCAAAGGGAAACTGCATCTAGGGAAGCAGGATGAAGAGGTTTATTTTCTGGTGGATATGGGTGCTTCTTACTACCCATAGATGGTTTTGTAGCAGTAGTAGAAGCTACTGCCCAACAAGAAAAGGTTTATGTTTTTTGGATTAATTAAATAAAAGTAGGAATACAACAATTCTTGTACCTGCCAGGTTACTCTGGCAAGAAATTTAATAAAACTGGAGCTAAGGGTCCAACAATATTGACTGAATAAAAACTGTAAATGTGGCTCTAACACAAACAGGAAAAACAACGTTGTACCCCCAGGAATCACAGCAATCTCAAATATGATGCACATAGGGGGGTGGGCATCAGGGCCAAACATGAAGCCCTAAATAGAAGTTAAAAGCAAGAGATTGCCCAGTCAGGGTAAAGCGGTGCCCTATAAGGATATGTGACTGTAGAAGGATAGAAGAAATAATAGATAACTTTTTGGAGTTTGGACTCCAATTTTGCAAAAATTTCTGATAGCAAGTGCAATAGTTTGGTACAAGACTTGAGGACAAGTAATGGAATTGCTGAATGGATACACTCAGTGGTGGCAAATCCATGCACCTTATTAACCTAGATAAGGAATGAATAGGTGGAGTTTACCTTCTGGATTTGAAGCATGTCTCTTCTGCCTGGTTTGGCCAATATGGGGAGAAGAGACTCAGTTAACCAGCACAGTGTTACCCAGGGTTGTGAGAACAGCTTAATGATTTTTGAGAACTGGTCAACTCGTGAGCCCGAGACCTGGGATCCTCCATCCCAGGGTGGAACTTTACTGCAGCACGTGGATGCCACAGCAACAAAAGAGAAGTGTGCAATGATCTGTGAGTCTGCTGAGTTTCTTGGTTTACAGAAAGCACAAATAACAGCAAGTGACATATTTGGGAGATTACAGCTGGACTTTGAACCTTAAGGAATGCCAGGAAAGAAGCCATCTGCCAAACCCCTGAGCTGCAAATTGCCCAGGAAACAAGTAAGGGATGGCCAGGGTGCCTGAGGGCAGTGGCTGCACTGGTGCTCAATATTCAAGAAGCCTGTAAATTTACACTGGGACAAAGGATACCAGTTCTAATATCTCATCCAGTGTTTACTGTATTGGAGGCAAAAGGGGGACATTGGCTCTCACCCCAGAGATTCCTGAAATACCAGGCCCATCCTGATAGAGCAGGATGTTGTAGAGATGGTTGTGACTAATGTTGTCAACCCAGTATTTTTCCTTAGCGGAACACCTGGAGAACCAGTATCTCCTGACTACTTTGAAACAACTGAAGCTGCACATTTCAGACAGTCAGTCAGACCTAAAGGACAAACCCCTAGAAGATGCAGAAGTTCCTGGTTTACTGACAGCTGCAGTTTTGTGAAACAAGGAGACTGTAAGGCAGTTTATGCAGTAACTGCTACTGACCAGGATCCAAGGACTATTAGCACAAACATCATCTTTGAAATCTCTAGTTCACCCATTTCAAGCTGGGGACTGGATCCTGATCCAGACGGGGAAGGAGACAAAGCTGCAGCCTGACTGGGAAGGACCGTTCCAAGTACTTCTAATGACTGAAACAGCTGTGAGGATGCCGAGAAAGGATGGACTCACTACACACTGGTAAAGGCATCCACTAGCCCTGAGGCGTGGGAACTGTTGCCACAGAAAAACCTTTAAAAGATAAGAATGAGAAGGAAATCATGGAAAGTTTTTTTATATATGCATTTTTTTATTATCATTTTAACTAACCTTTAACTTCTCCTCAAATAGGTGAATAAATTGTATGTGTAAGTGGGAAAGTATTACAACCTATATAGAACTAATGCTCACAAAAGTTTTCCATGTTGTAACAAGGAGTTTTTACTGCTGCACCCATTCGTTATCCTGATAATTATCTGGAAAATGTAAAATTTGACAGTAATGCAGGGGAGGGACCAACTGATAGTTTTGATGTGAATAAGGGACTCTTGTAGTGTATGGAATGATGTATGGTGGACAACTGCCTATTGAGGCTGGACATATACACTCCTTGAAAATACCCAGAACATCCAGGATAGGGAAGAGCTTAAAAAGGGGTAGAAAATCTCCCTAAAAACCCTGCAGTTAGGACAGTTAAGGAGATAAAAGATCTTAGACAAACACTGGAAATCAAAACAAGATACGGGGACATTAATGCCTGGGTAGAATGGATTAAATGTACTGTCCAGAGTCCCAACCGTAGCAATTGCTATGCTTGTGCATCGGGACGGCCCATAGCTCAGGTGGTGCCCTTTCTGCTGGGGTGGACCAAGGACTCCAAGAGAATGTGATGCATGATTGCCCTGTACCAAGACAAAACTGCCTGGGAAACAGAGACTGCAGATCTCTCTCTCTCGTTCCTCCAATGCCTGATACAGGTGTCAAGATCCCTCCTGCAATCTCTACAGCAGTAGGTAACCACACAGCTTGCCTCTCACGGCAGGGTGTGAAGGCTACCAGGCCTATGGGAAACTTCCTTATGCAGTGAGGTCTTGAATGTTACGGAGGACTCAGCAGGAAATTATACAAGATTGGGAATCTCCAGGGCAGATCTCTGGTGGTACCGTGGGGGAAAGATTTTATGGTCCGACTTAACCATCTCACTGGGGAGGCACCTGTGCGCTTGTTCAATGAGTTCTACCATTCACCCTGGCATTTGGAAAAGAAATGTATATAGATTCAGTCAGGTACCTAGAGGTGTCCCTGATAAATTTAAGGCAAGAAATCAAAATGCTGCAGGATCTGAGTCACTGTTTTGGTGGGTGACAATCAACAAGAACATAGAAATGATAAGGGAATCTAGATGCCACACACTGGAAAGGAATGATCTAGCAGGAGAGAAATCCTGCTAGATGAAAGAAAAGGGGGGAATGAAGAGCGAAGCAGGAATTTGGAACAAAGGGGGGCTAAAAGGGGGATAGTTAAAGGTAGTTTATAGAAATAAGTAAAGGAAGCTGGAATAAACATACCTGCTTTATAACCGATCTCTGGATTATAGAGTTTGATCCCGCAAGTCAGCACAACAGCGGACCGAAGCACGCCGGGGAGTCGCGGCTCGGCACCCGGCGCCACCCGGATCTTACAGCCAGCGAGCGACCGGCAAACAAACGGACGTCTTCCTGCCGCGCGGCCCAGCACGGCCGGAGCCGCACCGCACGATCCGGGCCGGCTCAGGCTCTGCCTCCAGGCTTTTGGGGCCGGCCGGCTGACTCCGCAGCGAGACCGTGGAGCCGCCCGGGAGCCGCCTCTGGGTGCCGGCAGCGCCGCGAGCTCCTCCCCCGGCAGCCCCTCCGTGCCCCCGCACCGAGGCCCGACCCCGTCCGCAGCGCACAGCCCGCTCCTCCCGGCCCCGCCATGTTGCATCGCCCCGGAAGTGCTCGGCGCCTCCGCCAAGCACTTCCTGTCACGTGGCTCAGGCCGGGCTGGGGGCGGCCCGGGGCCTGTTGGGGGGGGGCGGCTGCCGGGAAAGGACCCGATCATGAACGGCTCATGTCGTGTCTTTCCTCTCGCTTTCTTTCCTTTCCCTCCCCCTTTCCTTCCTCTCCTCATACGGTCTGTGCTCCAGACCCCTCACCAGCTTCGTAGCCCTCCTCTGAACACGTTCCAGGGCCTCCAAGTATTTCTTGCAGTGAGGGGCCCAAAACTGAACACAGCCCTCGAGGTGCGGCCTCACCAGTGCCGAGTACAGGGGGACAATCACCTCCCTGTTCCTGCTGGTAACACTGTTTGTGATGCAAGCCAGGATGCCATTGGCCTTCTTGGCCACCCAGGCACACTGTGGGCTCACGTTCAGCCGAGCATCAATCAGTACCTCCAGGTCCATTTCCTCCACACAGTCCTCCATCGACTCTGCCCCAAGTCTGTCGCATCACCTGGGGTTGTTGTGGCCAAAGTGCAGGACCCAGCATTTGCTCTTGTTGAACCTCATCCCATTGGCTTCAGCCCAGCTCTCCAGCCTGTCCAGATCCCTCTGTAGGGCCTCGCTACCCCCAGGCAGATCCACACTCCCAGCCAATTGAAACGTGGGACGAGCAGCTCCATTTCCAGGGAGGGACGTGAAGCCGACCGCTTCATGGCCCTGCGACTGCCAGCCCGAGCCAGGCACCTTTTGAGCAGCTACTGAAAGAGGCAGCACCACTATTCAAATGTTTGTTCCGCTTTTATTTGCAAGAAAGAGATGCTAAATGCGACCAAAATGCATTTCAATGGGAAATCAAATAGGCGGGATACTGGTAATGACTAAAGACACAGCTTCCTTAGTTCCTCTCCGCAGTCCACAAAAGGGAAAGCACGGCCATGCCTGAAAACAGGACCACGCAGTCTGTGTCCTTTGGTGCACCTCTGAGGAAGCATTCCAAGCGATTCTGCTGTCCTTTGCGCCTCACTGCTCAAGCCCTTATCGTTTCTTTTTGCTTTCCTTCTTGGCTTTCTTGCTCAGCTGTGCAGCACTTGCCTTGGGTTTCTTCACCGTCTCCCAAGTCTTAGACTCAAAACCCTCCGAGTCCTACAAGAAGCAATTGGGACACAGTCAGGGAGCTCCCTATCAACTGGCTGACAGCTGGCTTTGGGAGCTCAAGTCACCTGACCGAGCAGCTTTGGGGGCCAGCACAGGAAATCGCCTTCCTGACCTCAGGGCACATTAGAAACTCCACCTCTGTCTAGTTCCCAAAAATCCAATGCAAACCAGAGCCTAAAGTCCTCTATAGCAAGGTGGTCCTTGGCTAGTGGACCCCCTGCCTGGCAGCTCATAGGGCGCAGCAGCAGCTGCAGGATAGGACAAGCTGGCACCTCAAGGCTGCTGGAGTGCGGAAGGAAGGACAGAACCAAGTGCGGCACTCTCAGCAGTGCCGGGGCACTCTGCCGTAGGCAGCAGCTACAGACGGCTCCCTCCCAGCCCACTGCCTGAGCATTGCTATCAGTCTCACACAGCGCTACTTACTGCCTTTGGGGACTTGGAAACTGGCAGGATGATGGCCAGAACACACAGGAGCTGGAAAAGGGCTCCAAACAAGAGTCCGCAGCGCAGCACGTTCTCCATTAGTGTGGGCTCAGGGATCTCAGGTGGCGAGAAATGCAGTTCAGCAGCCATAGTGCAGACAGCCTGCTGCTCCACTGCTCTCACGGAGGCTGCCTGCTGAGAGGGGGAAAAAGGCACCGTTAGTCTCAGGCACTGCGACGGGGTCACTTCCTGCTAGCAAACATTTCCAGGCTAACTTAGAGAGCTGCTCGGAAGAGATCCAGGGCCTACTGACCCGAGAACAAAGAGGGACATCAAACTTGCATTCCAGTTCCCTTTGCCCGCCTGCCTAGGACAAGAGCCCTCAGCCTTCGGTACTGCTGCACTTGCAGGTGGGGGAAGAGAAGCAGAGAGGACGGGTGGACGTCAAATAACGGAAGAGCTTACCAGGCAAGATTAAACCTATCCCTGAGCTCCATCACACACACGTAACCACTGCCCTATTACTATCACAGCAATGTTATTCCTACCATTAAAGTTACCCACGTTCACGTACCTGGTTGTGGACGTGTTCGCGGCCTTGCTGCTGCTGTGCTCTACACCGCCAGCCACGGAAATAAAGCGAGCAGAAAGCTGATCTGTTGAAGACAGAGGAGTGAGCCGTGCTTAACCAGCACTGCTTCAGAGCACGCTTACAGTAAGGCACACCTACCTTACAATGGCAGCTCCAGACGCAGCTCCAGACTGCTCTCCTGAAGCCCAATTGCATTTCACAGCCACTCACGCGCTGCCCCTCGACAACCTGCAACACAAGAGTCACAAGCTGCAAATCCCATCCCTGGGAGATGTCAGCACATCTCCGCACTCGTGGAGCAGCGCTCACGTCTTCGGGTGAGAAAGCAGGCGTGTGCTTACCGAGTGAGCGCTGTTTGCTGCCAGCTGCTGGTAGGAACCCACCCAACTCTAAGTACGAACAGTAACCTAAGCCTAACTCTAAAACAGGAACAAAAACCTACACCTAACAATAAAACACCAACAGTAACCTAAGCCTAACTCTAAAACAGGAACAATCGTCTACTCCTAACACTAAAACATGAACAGTAACACCTACTCCTAATCAAAAACACAAACAACAACCTACTCCTAACCCTACAACTAAATTAACAAGAAAACCAACAATAAAAACAGGGCTAAGATGGGACATAGGAGGGTTAAGATGGGACCGGGGACCCGCAGAGGAGGAGCAGATGTTAAATGAAGCCTCCCGGCTAATGCCGGGGGCAGGGGCCGCGCAGATGGGAAGGAGCCCTGCGCCTGGACCAGCGATGCTGCAGCCCTGGTGGTACTGATGCGGGGCCTGGCACGGTGGTGTGGTGCCAGGCCAGCTGTGCCGCGGGCGGACCCACCTCCATGGGCTCGTCCAGAGGTGGATCCACCTCCATGGGCTCGTCCAGAGGTGGATCCACCTCCATGGGCTCGTCCAGAGGTGGATCCACCTCCATGGGCTCCACGGAGGTGGTCACGGGGCTGGTCCAGGCGCGATGGGAACGGGCTCTCTTGCCTGTCTGCTGCCCGATGGTCATGGCGGGCCCCCTCTTCCTCTTGGATCCTGCGGTCCCCGGCTCCACCTTCCCACCTCCATCCTGCCCATCGTCCAGCCTCGCTCTCTTGGCTGCCCACATGGCTGTTGACGGCCAGAGCTCGGAGAGGCGAGTGCGTTGCGTGGGGCAGCGGTGACCAAGGCGACGGCTGTGACATGGCCAGGGTTCTAAAATGGCGGCCGCGCTGCTGGCACTGCTGGCACTGGCGTTCCACATGGCATGAGGAGGGGGCTGGAGGGCAGGGCACGGCACGGCAGCCAGAAGGCACTCGCTGTGCCCAGCGGGCAGCCCTGCTCTCCGGCCAGCAAGAGGGCACAGAGGAGCCGGCCCTGAGCAAAGGGCCCTCGGCCTCCTTCGGCCTCCTTCGGCCTCCCCCTTCCACCACAAGGGAATCTCTTCGGCCGGCCCTCCCTGCTCTGCGCTCCTGGCGTCCCCTGCGGCCCCTGTGCTGTGACCAACACGAGCGGGGCTCAGGCCCAACGCCCTCCCTGCTGCCGGCCCTCCCCCATGCCCATGTGCTGCACCCACACCGGCTGCCCCAGCCCCGCAGCCCTCCTGCAGGCAGCACAGCCCCAGGCACCGGGCTCGGCCCCAGCCCCGAGGTGCTGCTGCACGGGCTGAGCCCAGACCTAAGATGCAATGACCACTCACAAGTATTGGGTTTCCCTCCTTCACACAATCACAGAATTATCAAGGTTGGAAAAGACCTAAAAGATCATCCAGTCCAACCATCAACGATACTTCCCAGCTAAATCATATCCCTCAACACAACATCCAAACGTTTCTTGAACACCCCCATGGTCGGTGACTCCACCACGTCCCCGGGCAGTGCATTCCAGTGCCTGACTACCCTTGCCGAGAAGTAATACTTCCGAATGTCCAGCCTGAACCTCCCCTGTTGCAGCTTGAAGCCATTCCCTCTAGTTCTATCACTGATTACACGAGAAAAGTGGCCGACCCCCAGCTCACTACAACCTGCCTTCAGGAAGTTATAGAGAGCTATAAGGTCTCCCCTGAGCCTCCTCTTCTCCAGGCTGAACATTCCCAGCTCCCTCAGCCGCTCCTCACATGGTCTGTGCTCCAGACCCCTCACCAGCTTCGTAGCCCTCCTCTGAACGCGTTCCAGGGCCTCAATGTCTCTCTTGCAGTGAGGGGCCCAAAACTGAACACAGTACTCGAGGTGCGGCCTCACCAGTGCCGAGTACAGGGGGACAATCTCCTCCCTGTTCCTGCTGGTAACACTGTTTGTGATACAAGCCAGGATGCCGTTGGCCTTCTTGGCCACCCGGGCACACTGTGGGCTCATGTTCAGCCGAGCATCAATCAATACCCCCAGGTCCGTTTTCTCCACACAGTCCTCCAGCCACTCTGCCCCAAGCCTATAGCGCTGCCTGGGCTTGTTGTGGCCAAAGTGCAGGACCCGGCATTTGGTCTTGTTGAACCTCATCCCACTGGCTTCAGCCGGGCTCTCCAGCCTGTCCAGATCCCTCTGTAGGGCCTCGCTACCCCCAGGCAGATCCACACTCCCAGCCAGTTTAGTGTCATCTGCGAACTTACTGAGGGTGCACTCGATGCCCTCATCCAGGTCATCAATAAAGACGCTGAAGAGGACAGGCCCCAGCACTGACCCCTGAGGAACACCTCTTGTGACTGGTCTCCAACTGGATTTAACTCCATTACCACCACTCTCTGGGCCCGGCCCTCCTGCCAGCTCCTTACCCAGCTGAGAGTGTACCCATCCAAGCCACGGGCTGCCAGCTTCTGCAGGAGGTTAGCATGGGAGACAGTGTCATCAAGTGTAGTATTCAAAAATGACACATTTTCTTCCCAGAATGCCACCTTATATCCCCAAAATAAGACATTTTCTCCCCAAAACATCATCTGTTTTACCAAATAGAAGATAGTATCTCACCAAAACACTGCTTTCTATCCCCAAAATTTTCTACACAAAATGCTGCTTTTTATTCCCAAAATAGGATGTTTTCTCCGACAAATACTGATTTTTATCTTCCAAAGAAAACATTTCCTGATCAAAATTCATTTGATGCCACCAGTAGGATATTTTCTCCTTAAATATCTCTTTTCATCCGAATATAATCCATTTTCTACAAAAAATGCCACTTTGGAAACCAAAAGAAGATATAAAACACATAAAACACAGCTCCCAAAAAGAAGAAATATTCTCCCTGAAATACCAATTTCCCGTCCCACCCTCCTTCCTGAAAATAAGATATTTGGAAAGAAAGTTGCTTTCACTGTCAGATCTCAATGACTTGTTAAATGTTTTGCATTCACTTTGCTACACTTCTGTCTGTAGACATCTTTCAACCAGTTCAAATATTCCCAGAAGTAGAAAAACAAAGGGACGTTCCAGTGGAACAGCACTAGCAGGAGGAGCATCTCTCATTGCTGCCCCCAGGACCCACAGCACTCATTTCTCCCTGCCTGCACAACACTTTGCTTACTGTCCATGCGCTCCTGGCAACACAAGCTATTGTCATTTATTTACTGTTTTGTACATTCAATTATTAAATGTCTTGCATTCACTTTGCTATACCTCTTTTCAGCCGTTCATTCAGTTACAAAGCCCACCTCCCCGGGCCCCCAGGCCCACCTTCAGGGCAATCTGGGCAGCAGAAAGGGCAGCGACCCAGATCTGCCACCACCGTTGGACCCATCCCTCCCCTCCTGGAACCCCTCCCCTCCTCAGTCAGTTCTGCGTGGGAATGGAGGGATGAGAAAGGGCTATGGGAATTCTTGGAGAGCTGAGTGGCTCAGCCTGTAGTGGAGGAGGCTCACTGCGATCCCACACACAGCCATCAGTCCCCAGGCGCAGAGAGGACTGAGCCAGGCTGCACCCTGCAGTACCCAGCAGCAGGATCAGAGTCTGAGGCCTGCCTAGGTCGTGTGGCTGCATTGCAGGCTGAGGTATGGAGAAAGCCCCATTGGAAGATGTTTTCGGTTCCTGAGGGTTCCCCCCTCCATCTTGCTCTGCTCCAGCCCCAGCCGCAGGCCGGCGTCCCCGACAGGTTGCTGTGGTTGCAGAGCTGGACTTGGCCCTTGACCTGTGCCCATGTCCCCACGATCCATCTTGCCTTCTCACCCCTCTCTATCCAGTTCACGCCCCATCTCTCTCACCTCCATGTCCCACCTACGTCCTCTCTACGCCCTCTACCTAGTCTTCTCCATATCCCCTCCATCTTCTTTCCAAGTCCAATCTATGTCCCCCCCTTCTACATCCCCTCCATAAGCCCTCTGGGTCCCGTCTGTCTCTGCACACTAGGAATGCCATACATGGCTGCAGAGCTGCAGCACTTACAGCATCGATGACTGCTGAGATGACCGACCTCCCTGCAGCCTCACTGCCAGGAACAGAACTGCTTGGAGCATGGCAGCCCCCCAGAAACAAATAAACAAAACACAACAAAACAAAACACAACAAAACAAAGAGCTTTGCATCCTGGGAGTGGTAGTTCCTGCGGGGCCTGCAGCTCCCAGCAGGCCCTGCAGCTCCCAGCAGGCCCAGGCGAGGGCAGAGGGGAGCGGTGCTGTCAGCCCGGTGCTCACCCAGAGAGCCCAATGTTCGGAGCACTTCACACCAGGCACTTTGGACTCGGCTCTTTCTGTCCAGAACGTCCCTGAGCTGCTCAGAAAGCACAACTGCGTCACCCTCGGTGGGCTGTGCAAAGAAGGCTGCAATTGCAGGCTCAGCTCTGACCTGTTCCAGCAATGCACTTCCTTGCAACAGGAGCACTGACACGCTTGCTTCTTGCAAGTAGCAGTCGCCCACCGCTTTGCACACCTCTGTGCTCATGCAAATGGGCACGACCCCAGTCTTGCACTCCCCGCCTGCACACACACAGACACAGACACACACACACGCACACACACGCACACGTACCACCTCGTCCTTGCACACCTTCCCTCATGCATGCACAGATCTCTGCAATGCGTGGACACACCTGTGCAACTGCACCGGTTTGTTCACCCCTGCACACCCACATGTCTGCAACCCCAGCCTTGTCCACAACTACGTGCACGCTCACTCGTGCATGAAGGCTTGCACAGCCTTGCTCACAGCCATGTGCATACACACAAGTGTGCAAGAACAAACAGTACACCTGCAAACACCTTTTTGCACACATGAATGCACAGTGCACACCCTGACGTGAAAGAACATCCCTTCACACGCTGCTTATGCACATGCATCCACATGCTGGCAAACTCTCTGCACATCCACGTGCAAATACCATCCAGGAACGCTTTTGCATCTACACACATGTACAACCGCACACCTTTGAGCACTCCTGGGGACACACACGTGTGCCACCTCTTCCTCGCTTACCCACCGATGCATGTGCAACCCCACCCCTTTGCACACCCCTCTGCTCATACGAATGTGCGCAACCCCATCCTTGCACTCCGCACATGCATGCACACACGTTTACCACCCATCCCCGCACACACTCACACATGCACTCACACACTTTTGCTACCCCGCTCCTCCGCACACTCCTGTGTACACGCACTCCTGCAACTGGTTTTCCCATCCTGCAGCCAGCAGTTCTCCAACCTGAGGCTGCCTGGCTGTGAGAGGAACGTCTCAGTGGGAGCGTGGCTGTTCCTCCCCTCTGACAGGGCAGGTGTGGGACAGAAGAGGGAAGCAGAATGCGTCCACTTTTTCCTCGTTGCTCCTCGTTTCTGTCTTGTGCTGGGAAACAAGCAGAGTGACTGTGCCTCTCTGTGATGCTTAGCTCTGTACCTCTGCCATCATCTCTATACTCAGATGTTCCTCCACGTAATGCTCCACACTACGAACCTGCCCAAAAGAACCTCCCAAAGGAATCCTTGGCTGCTCTCACTCACCTGGAGGTTGCAGGGTGCTGGGCCTCCTGCCTGTACCTCCTTCCAGGTGTCATTTGCAAGACCCTGTATGTAAAAGTGATATGCAAAGTTTTCCTTTCCCAGACACCAGCTGTACCAGCACCTCAGTGTACCCCTTACGGGAGCTCCCGCTGGGACAAGGACAAATAGGCTGTAAACTATTCAACTCCCCACTCACTAGTGGAGAAGTTAGACATTTTAAGAAGGAACTGAAATCCTCGGATGAGGATCCTCTAAGAGTAGCAGAACAATTTGATCAATTTCTGGGGCTACATTTGTACTCGTGGATGGAACTGATGTCTATTCTGTTGTTTACTGGAGAAGAAAGAGGCATGGCATGATTAGGTGAGCAGCTACGCAAGAGTGGGAAAAGAATAACCCTCCAGGGCGTCCTGGAGTGGTACCAGCAGAGCAAAAATAGCCAGTGGAAGACCTCAACTGGGATGGTAATAATCCACAACAGCGGCAAAATAGGAAAGATCGGCGAGACATAATAATGGCTGGGATTAGGGAGGCTGTACCCAAGTCCCCGAATCTTACCAAGGCATTGAGCTCTCAGGACTCAAATTAACAAATGAGACCTTAAAGATAACTGGGGGTAGAGGGAACTGGGATGACAGTATCGAGCTGAAACTCGTGTTTAAAGCAATAGCAGGACAATTATTCTACGTACCTGATGCAGGGACCAACTTGCTGCGGATAGCTGATGAAACTGGGAATGCAAATAACAACGTGTCAAGGTGGGATTACTGTATCAGTGAATGTATTAACTGAGGCAGACGAGAGAGAGATAGACCCTGCGGTTTGGGTCCAAGGAGGAAACAGAGGGGGATTAAAAATAACCCCTTTGAAAATAAAAATGCAAGAAAAACATGAAGTCATAAGACAGAGACAATATCCAGTTCCATTTGAGGGACGTATTGGCCTTAAACCTGTAAAACAGTGATTACTAAGGGATGGGTTGCTGGAACCACATCTGTCACCTTTCAATACCCCCATTTTGCCAGTCAAACAGAACCTGAGGTTTCCTACCGATTAGTGCAAGATTTGAGAAAAATTAATGAAATAGTACAACAACAGCACGCAGTGGTTCCAAACCCATATACCTTGATGAGCGTGAGACATACATATCTCATGACAGGAAAACAAACAAACAAACAAAACAAAACGACAACAACAACATTAAGCTTACTAGACCTTTTTAAATGGAAATGAAGTAACAGGTTGGAGAAATCTGTTTGTTCGTCCTGTATCAGGAACAGACATCAGGGGGCAGACAGAAGTAGTTACTACTTCCAGCAGCTCAACTGCAGCAGGAAAAGCTGGGAATGCAGAAGGAGTGAGAAGATCCAAACAACCACACAGCATTTTAATATGAGTTTTTCCTGGTGAGCGTTGGGCATTTCCGAGCATTATTCTTAATGTGATATTAAGTAAAGTTAAAAGATCATAAAATCACAGAACAGTCTGGGTTGGAAGGAACCTCAGAGATCATCTTATTGCACCCCACCCTGCTGTGGACAAGGACACCTCCCACTAGACCAGGCTGCCCAAAGCACTATCCAGCCTGGCCTTGAACATTTCCAGAGAGGGTGCGTCCACAACTTCTGTGAATTCCCAAGGGACCCTTATTCATAATCTTTGATTGCTCTTTGGATTGATCAGTAGGCAGAACTTGAGTTACTTGATGGAAATAAAGAGTAACAAATCAAGGCAATAAAGACCGAATGTTATTTCCTTTTACAGAGAGCTAATCAAAGAAACTGAACAACAGGAAGTCTTGGAAAGGGGAGTCCATAGGAGTCTTAAAGGTACGTATGTATCAGTACACACACACACTGTGGCACTGCAAGTGAACTGAAAACTTGGTCTGATGAAAGAAGGTGGTTTGCTTCTCCAGCTTTGGTCTAACCTATCTGCACAAACAGTGCTGCTCTGAGGGAGTTCTCAAAGCGTTTGCTACAAGACATAAATCCTAAAAATAAACTTTCTGTAAACCAAGTGACTTCTTGCACCCAGGCTTATAAAATACATCAGGAAATCGCCCAGAATCCCTGTAAGTAAGTTATTTCAGTCTTGTGTGAAATGTTTGTTTGGATGTTGGTCTGTTCCCTCCTACTAACAAGCGAAGTAGTATCCACATCAGGAAGTCATTCCATGCTTTTGTACTGGTACGTCATGCCTGTGCTGCATATAGTGAAGCCTGAGCATAAACTGAAACTCCCCTTTCAAATAAAAAAGACAAAAGACAAGAGTGTCTGGGCAGAACGACAGAAGTGTTAACAAACAGGCAATTGGTTAAACAGATCCACAGGCTCTCCTGCTCTAATGAGGTGTTTTTTTTTCAGTGGGATAGCATGTCCCAAAGAGTTACAGTGTGCCTGCGTGCAGCAGCACTAGTGAGCCTCACAAGGTGAAGGTGGGTGAGTGCAAAAGAAATCTTAAGAGTGCAATAGAGAAAAGAGGGCAAACCCATGACATAGTTCAAGGAGCACCGCTGCCTGCAACAAAGCTGGGAGCAGACTACTCTGCACCCGTGGTAGGTGCCCTTCATTGCCTGTGCAGAGCACAGATTTGGAAAGTCGTGCAAAAACGGAAAGAAAAGCAGATCTGATCCATCTTCTTGTTCCAGAGAGGGAGACAGTTGCCAAGACCCACAGCAAGCAATGTCCTCCCTGACCGGTTGTTCTTCTGGCTGACCACCTAAAAAATAACTGGGCTCTGCAAAAGAGGAGAGTCCTGAGCTGGAGGGCTCCAGAGGGGAGCTCTTGGTTCCTGAGCCCTAGCTTGCTGAGATGAAGAAAGAACAGAATGTCCTTGCAAAATAAGATCTGAGAAGAACTAGTTAAACAAACTTATCTTGCAGGTATATGGCAATATATACTAGCTTAGCTTCTGCCTGTAAATCTCGTATGCTTGACAGAACAAAGAGTATACATTTTGTCAAACGGGATACAATGATAGCTGGGGAAAACAACAAAGGAAATGGCAGGGTATAGCGGAAATGCTAAGTCATGGCCTGAAACAGTGATGGAGCACCTGGTGGGAAGGCAGGGCCAACCCAGGGGAGCTCAGGTGCATGCAGTGGACCTGAGTGACAGGAAGGGATGAAGCCAGGATCCACCCTCTCCCAGCCCTTACTCTATGGTTGGCAGTGGAGGTGAGGGTATCTCTCTGGAGATCCCTACTTGCCTGAGGCCTTCTGAAGGAGAGCAGCCTTTTTCCTTAATGTCTGCTGTTGCTGCATTTGGGCTTGTTCTCATTCGCTGTAGCCAAAGACTTTTCCATCCTGCTATTATTGCATTACCTTCCATCCTGTTATAGCATTCCACAGGAGGTACTTACAGGGGGGAGATGAGTGTGTAATAGGCGAACTGAGAAGAATGTGAACCCTGAGTACCTTAGCAATAGGGAAAGGGAGAAGGGTCCACTAACATTAGGGAACAGGGATAAAAGAGTGTCTCTGTCCCCTGAGACTTTGAGAGACCTCGCAGGGGTATGCCCCAGTGGACCCTCCCTTTATTCAAATAAAGAAAACTAAAAGCTTCTGTGTCTCCTTTTGGGATAAAGATAATTAAACAAGCCTATTTGTGCATGAGTATTCCCCATCTTACACCTTCTCTTCCTGGTTTTACCAGGAAAGAGATCAGATGGCCTGAATGCAGGATACAAGCCTCAGCCCCTGCAGCAACACCTGAGGTCCCCATGCCCAGAAGCATTCCCTCTATGTCTATTTGTTTTACTAAGAGGATGGATTCATTTCTATCATGCTGCACTGACTGTAGCTAGGTTTTCTTCAGGCTGATTTCTCCTGCTCCCTTCCCACCTCTGACGATTTGTGGGATTGTCTCCAAGATGCTCTCCTGCACCCTGCCAGCAAGGCTGAGACGAGAGGAAAGCAGCAAGGTGAGGGTTTGAACCAGAACTGCTTTTACACTGGTGAGATCCTGGTCCTGGCTTCAGCTCCTGCCCAGCACCACGGGTTTGCTGAGGGTCTGGACGCTGAGCAGAGCAGGAAAAGAGCAGGAGACGGGAAGAGCGGATACAGGTAAGACAGAACTCAAGAAGAGCAGAAGAGAGGAAGAAGAAAGGATGCAGGTAAGAAAGAAGAGCAGCAGACAAAAAGGGCAAGACAGGAAAGGACCGGAGACAGGCAAGGCAGCAAAACAACGGGAAGAGGAGATGAGCAGAAGGGGAGAAGAGCAGAAGAAAAAGGAGAGGGTGAAGGTAAGGAAGACGCGCAGACGAGGAGAAGAGCAGAAAGGGAGAGGAGTGGATACAGGTAAGGCAGAAAGGCAGAAGTGGAGAGGAGCTGAAGAGGAGAAGAGTGAATAGCCGTATGGCAGAAGGACAGAAGACGGGAAGAGAGGACAGCGGTCAGTGAGAAGTGCAGAAGAGAACAAGAGCAGAAGGGAGGAAGAGAGGACAGAAGAGCAGAGAAGGAAAAGCGCCCTCGAGCAGAAGAGCAGATAGTGGTCGGAAGAGAAGAAGAGGAGAGCATGAGAGGTGCAAAGAGGATACGGCTAAGTCGGAAGAGCAGATGAGAAGAACGGGAGAGGATGCGGGTAAGAAAGAAAAGCAGAAGAGGAGTAGACGTGCACGAGAGAGAGGAGTGAGCATCCAAGGAAAGAAAAAGAGCAGAAGAGCTGAAGAGGAGAGGATAAGAGTAAGGGAGAAGAGCTGAAGGTTGGATGGATGGTGGCTGAGGAGAAGAGCAGGAAAGGGAAGCAGCAAAGAGGGAAGAGCAGCAAAGACAGTGCTGCCTGTTCTGCCCCAAGATACACTGGAAGCCAGGAGCAAACGTCCACGCTATCAGGTTAGAGATGGGACGGGAAGGATGTTTGGGTATGA
The DNA here is from genome assembly GCF_039878825.1 of Excalfactoria chinensis. Classification (NCBI taxonomy): domain Eukaryota; kingdom Metazoa; phylum Chordata; class Aves; order Galliformes; family Phasianidae; genus Excalfactoria; species Excalfactoria chinensis. The sequence continues at coordinate 411,450 of NW_027315711.1, forward strand.
GAAATGAAACCATGGCAAGCCTGGGGGAAAGGGGCTGAGCCCAACGGTCACAGAAGCCCCGTTGGGGGAGGGGCTCCCCTAACTGCCACTCTCCAGCTGTCATGGCAGGTAAGGCAGCAGGCTCCCCCTGCTCCCGAGCTTCAGCTGGCCCCAGCGCCCCAGATCCCAGCCCAGCGCCCCAGATGCCACCCTCGTGAGCCAGATCTCAGCCCAGCAGCCCAGATCTCAGCCCAGTGCCCCTTCTGGCCTTTCCCCACAGAGAGAATCCCTCGAGGAGCGCTGACGGTGCCTCTGACACCTGACGCCACATTCCCTCAAGCGACTGTGCCGCCACCGGACCCCGCCTGGATGCAGCCCACCATCCGCGGACCGATGCCGGTACCACCCCAACCCCTCCCTGTCCCCGTTGCCACCCACCTGGCGCCTCAGGCCTCTGTCTGGCCTGGGGTACCAGGTGTCTGGGGACAGGCAGCGCAGCTCCCAGCTGGGGGGCTGCCCCCAACCGTGGCTCAGCTGCCACCTGGGGGCCTGCCCCCAACTGCAGGGCTGCACTTGCCGCTGCTGCAGCTGCTACCTGGGGGGCTGCACCCAGCGATGGCTCCCCCCACCGCCCCTGCTCCCTGCTGGGGACATCCCCTGCCGGCAGGGACGCTGCTGCCCCAGCAGCCCATGGGGCTGTGGCCTGCGGCCGTGCCCCATGCAGAGCCCTCGCAGCCCGCAGGCACCTGCCTGCTGCAGGCCCCCGGCCGCCCCGGCCCCCCGCCACTTCTCTTGCAGGTACCGGCACTGCAGCAGCAGGTGCTCCCCGTGCCCTGCACCCTGCCCGCCAGCTGGGAGCCGCCGATGGAGCCCTTTCAAGACGCCGTGGTGCTCATGGAGGACCAGGGGCATCCAGCGCCCACCGACGTCTGCCCCCAGCCCGACACGACTCCGCTCACCTGCAGCGCTGCCACGCTGGAATCAGGCGGTGAGTTCAGGGGCCGCAGAGCGGGCGGCTGGCTGTCCGCACCGGCCGGCTGTGGGAAAGCTGGCATTGCCCCACTGGGGATGTTCTGGCTTTTCCAGCACGGACAACAAGCGCAGGCACCCTGCAGGACACCGCAGACATGGACGATCTGCTGGCATGGATCAACGACGGTGAGTCTGGGGGCAGCAGAGCTGGCCAGGCTGGTTGGCACCCAGTGGCTGTGGGAGAGCTGGCCTTGCCCCACTGGGCAATGGATTTTCTTCCTTCTCCAGAAGTCACATCCGAGACCGGCATCCTGGACAACAGCGAAGACTTTGACGATCTGCTGGCGTGGATCAGCAACGGTGAGTCTGGGGGCAGCAGAGCTGGTGGGGGGGTGTCTGCACTGAGCGGGCGTGGGAAAGCTGGCCCTGCCCCACTGGGCATTTTCTGCCTGTTCCAGAAGAGACACCCAGCAGCAAGAGACTGGAGGATGATGTGGAAATGGACATTTTGCTCACCTGGATTGTTGGTGAGTTTGTGGCTTCCAGAGGTGACGGGTGGCTGTCTGCAGCAGGTCAGCAGGTGTGGGAAGGCTGCCATCGTCCTTCTGGTCTGGGGGATGCTCTTGCTTTTTCAGAAGCGACGAGTGCTCCGGAGGTCCCCCAGCACAACCAGGACCTGCCTGCATCCCCTGAGCTGCCTGAGCCGACCCCCCTGGCTGCCCCCGCACCTCTGTCGCCCCGCACCGCACATCTGATGGAAGAGGCGCGGCGGAGGCAGCCCCGGGTGCATCTCAGCCGCCTGGTGCTGCCCACCCCCCTGGCTGCCCCCACACCTCCATCGCCCTGCACTGCACGTCTGATGGAGGAGGCACGACGGAGGCAGCCCCAGGTGCTTCTCAGCCGCCTGCCACTGCCACCTGGCTGCATCTCCTGCCGGCTGGCAGACAAGCACCACGGGGACAGCAGCCAGCCGGCCAAGCACCCCGTGCCTCCTCTGATGCAAACTGGACAGCTCATGGAGGAGGCACGGCGGAGGCAGCCCCGGGTGCTTCTCAGCCGCCTGCCACTGCCACCTGGCTGCATCTCCTGCCGTCTGGCAGACAAGCACCACGGGGACAGCAGCCAGCCGGCCAAGTGACAGCACCCACCTGCACCACCACAAGAGGCAAGAGCAGCGGCTACAAGCAGCACACTGGCAGCATCCCCGCCACAACCAGGAAGCCACCGCATGGCCAGCATGTTCTAGGCCACAAACACCGGCGCTAGGCGGAGCTGCCTGTGCCAGCACGGCGGCCAGCAGGAGGACTCGGTGCCCATCACAGCCCAACAGCGGCTCCAGCGGGAGTGTACCAAGAAACCGGCCCACTTGCTGTAGCAGGAGACGTGGCCGTAGCCGACCGATGCGCTTCCCTGTAGCCCTGGGCTCCTCGCCGGCCCCCACGACACCCAGAGAGCAGCGGCAGTGTTCCAGGGGCACCAGCACCGGCCCCAGCCCTACCCCTCCCAAACTGGGCTGTCCGCAAACGGCATCTTGGACTGGGGCACTGCTGGGCTCTGAAGCTGATGGACCGCCAAAGCGTTGCACTGTCAAAGCTCCGGGCTGGGAAATGCTGGGTGGGGGGTGGGAAATGCTGGGTGGGGGGTGGGAGATGGTTGGCTGGGGGGGGAGGGGGTGGGAATTCTTGGGGTGGCCAATATTAGGGTGGGGGATGGCTGGCGGGTGGGAATTTGGGGTGGGGAATTGTTGGGCCGGGGGGACTGGTTGGAGGGTGGGAGTTTGGGGTGGGCAATGAAATGGCTGTACTCTGCTACTGTTGGGGTGGGAATCTGGGGGGTGGGAAACCGTTGGGGAGACAAATGTCTGCGGTGGGAGATGGCTGGCATCCAAAATGACTGGACTCTGTAACTGCTGGCCCTGGGGATGTGGGGAGGGGGAGGGAACTTGGTGGGGTGGCAATACTGGGGGAGAAATTGTACTCTGATAATGTTACACTCTCAAAGTGTTGGAATTTGGAGGAAGGAATTCCTGGGGTGGGAATCTGGGGGGCTGTTGTAATACCAGAAGAATTTTACAGAGCAGCAGCCGTGGATCAAGAGAAGGACTTCACAGAGCAGCAGCTGTGGAGCAGGATCAACAGCACGAGAACATGGATAATTCCTAATAATTCTAGTTCCTGAGACAATAGTTGGCTAACCTGAACGCAAAAGGCCAGCGTGCTAGGACTAACAGCCACACAGCAACATGGTTAAATAGAGCTGCGTCCATTGACTGCCCGAAAAGCCATACTTTTATAGCAGACAGACGAAGGCGTTTAAAAATCACACACACTCATTGGAGGAAAGCTACCGCAATAACAACCCTAAAACCCCCCTTCAAAGCCGCGAGCCATTCATTCTTTTCCTAGAGGTGTCCTTGGTCCTCGTGCTGTTGATCCTGCTCCACAGCTGCTGCTCTGTGAAGTCCTTCTCTTGATCCACGGCTGCTGCTCTGTACAATTCTTCCGGTATTTCAACAGGGGGCTGGGAGGTTTTTGGCAGAGGGAGGGAACTATTGGCGGGAGGGAGCGGGGGGGGGGAGGGGGCGAGAAACTGATTGGGGGTGGGAGTTTTAGGGGGTGGGATCAGAAATAATTGTTAGGGTGGGAAATGGTTGGGAATATTGTCATTTATTTACTGTTTGGTATGTTAAATGATTAAATGTCTTGCGTTCACCTTTGCTATACCTCTGCCTGCTGCCGTTCATTCAGTTAGAAAGCCCACCTCCCCGCGCCCCCTTCAGGGCCCACCTTCAGGGCAAACTGGGCAGCAGAAAGGGCAGTGTCCCAGATCTGCCACCACCATCGGACACAGCCCTCCCCTCCAGGATCCCCTCCCCTGTAGTGGAGGAGGCTCGCTGCGATCCCAGACACAGCCATCAGTCGCCAGGTGCAGAGAGGACTGAGCCAGGCTGCACCCTGCAGTACCCAGCAGCAGGACCAGAGTCTGAGGCCTGCCTAGGTCGTGTGGCTGCGCTGCAGGCTGAGGGATGGAGAAAGCCCCATTGGAAGATGTTTTAGGTTCCTGAGGGCTCCTCCTTCCATCTTGCTCTGCTCCAGCCCCAGCCGCAGGCCGGCGTCCCCAACATGTTGCTGTGGTTGCAGAGCTGGACTTGGCCCTTGACCTGTGCCCCTGTCCCCACAATCCACCTTGCCTTCTCACCCCTCTCTATCCAGTTCACGCCCCATCTCTCTCACCTCCATGTCCCACCTACGTCCTCTCTACGTCCTCTTCCTAGTCTTCTCCATACCCCCTACATCTTCTTTCCAAGTCCAATCTATGTCCCCCCCTTCTACGGCCCCCCCATAAGCCCTCTGGGTCCCGTCTGTCTCTGCACACTAGGAATGCCATACATGGCTGCAGAGCTGCAGCACTTACACCATCAATGACTGCTGAGATGACCAACCTCCCTGCAGCCTCACTGCCAGGAACAGAACTGCTTGGAGCATGGCAGCCCCCCAAAAACAAATAAACAAAACAAAACACAACAAAACAAAGAGCTTTGCTACCCAGCACAGTGAGGGAAGGAGAACACGGCCCATGTCACAACCCACTGCTCCATACAGCTCCACAGAACCAGAAAGCAGAGCAGGAAAGTGGAGAGAGCTGGCCTAACTCTTGCAGGACTGTAGCCAATAGCCCAGAGAAGAGGAGGAAGCAAGGCAGAAGGCAAGGTTATGTCTGTGTGTCTGTCTGAAGGAAACTGAGCTGCAGACGTTCAGAGCGCTGCTCAGTGCAGCCATGGCACAGACAGCTGCACAGAACAGGGCTCCAGGAGCACTGACAGCTGCTGAGGCACTGCTGGGAAGGAAGGGGGAGCTGCCATTCATCCCTATGGAGAAAGTGCCAACGGAGAACCAGGAACGCCCAGCACAGATCCACCTGGAGCAGCAAAACCAGCAGAGCTCCCCGAGAGAGAAATGCTTCCTCGGCAGCTCCTGCCTGTGCTGCACTGCCGCACCCAGACATGGGCCCTGCTCTCCCTTCTCAAGCCGTGGGCTGGGAGCTGCGTCCTTCCCAGGCAGCACAGCAACTGCTCAGCACACTGCAGACCGCTCCCCCAAACCATCCTCACAGTGCCTTACCTCCTGGCAGGCTCAGGGAAGGAGCAGCCGGCGACCTGAGCCCACAGGCCCAGCCCTGCACAGCCCTGCACCCAGCACTGTCATGGCGGCGCCCGGAGCTGCCGCACAGCATCCTGGGAGTGGTAGTTCCTGCGGGGCCTGCAGCTCCCAGCAGGCCCTGCAGCTCCCAGCAGGCCCAGGCGAGGGCAGAGGGGAGCGGTGCTGTCAGCCCGGAGCTCGCCCAGAGAGCCCAATGTTCGCAGCACTTCACACCAGGCACTTTGGACTCGGCTCTTTCTGTCCAGAACGTCCCTGAGCTGCTCAGAAAGCACAACTGCGTCACCCTCGCTGCGCTGTGCAAAGGAGGCTGCCATTGCAGGCTCGGCTCTGACCTGGTCCAGCAATGCACTTCCTTGCAACTGGAGCACTGACACGCTTGCTTCTTGCAAGTAGCAATCGCCCACTGCTTTGCACACCTCTGTGCTCGTGCAAATGGGCACGACCCCATTCTTGCACTCCCCGCCTGCACACACACACACACACATGTACCTCCTCGTCCTTGCACGCCCTCCCACATGCATGCACAAATCTCTGCAGTGTATGGACACACTTGTGTAGCTGCACAAATTTGTTCACCCCTGCACACCTACATGTGTGCAACCCCCCCTTGCTCACAACTCCATGCACGCTCATGCATGAAGACTTGCACAGCCTTGCTCTCAACCATGTGCATACACACAAGTGTGCAAGAACAAACAGTACACCTGCAAACACCTTTTTGCACACGTGAATGCACAATGCACACCCTGACATTCAACACCAGAAGAGAATTCAACACTCGAGAATGAAGAATGCACATCTGGCTTCAAGGAATGCAACTCTCCTATCTCCAGAGATCCCCACCCTCTCAGTGTGCCATCTCACCTGGACGTGAGTGTCCCTCACAGCCAGCCAGAAAAGCAAGCAGAGGCTGAGACCAAGGAATCCCTCCCTGATGTGCAGCTCTCTGACAGCTTCCCTTACACAGAGTGCTGGCCGCAGCCGTGTGCATTATCACATGCACTTGTGTGGGCAGTTGGTGTCTAGACATGAAGGAGACTTGTTAAGTGCTCTGCTGACATGCAGGGACAGACAGAAAATTTCAAGGGGGAGCTGGAGTATGTATAGAAAGGATGTACAGACCTACAGTTAAGGATGTGGATTTGCATCTGAGTCCGTGCCTGCAGATGATACAAGCGCTATGCATTGTCACCCAATGGAAATGATCAAACTGTTGCTTTGGGACAGACTGTCTGTAGGGCTCAGGAAGTGTGGCCTTCCAAGGTACTTCAGGTGCCCTAAAGAACAGAGGCAAGCAGTGATGATTCCTTTCTCTCTCGATTCTAATACTTGTAGGTAGAGTGCTTGAGAAAGACTTTGGAGGCTCTCCTCAGCCTCTTCCTTTCCTCATACCTTTACAAAAGCAGACTGCCAGAAAACAAGAAGACTGGACACGCATTTTGGGTTTGGTTATTTTTATTTTTTAATTTTTTTTAATAATTTTGTTGTTGCTGTTTTGGTGCTTTTGGTGTTTTTGGTGTTTTTGATGTTTTTGGTGTTTTTGGTGTTGTTTTTTTTTTTAATCCAGTCCAATGTAATACATTCTCAGTCATACAAGTGATGAATTTTTAAGGTCCTGCTGCTGTTGGACCACACTCCACTTGAACATCAAGTGGAGCAGGAGGTAGCCTTCATCCAGAAAGGTGGAATCTTGATTAGATGTTGCTGTCTTATGGAGAGGAATCTTGGCATCCCCCAGGCTGAGCCAACACACATGCACAGATTTCTAGATGGTGACCATAACTTTCTGCCACTGCTCCTTCTGCTTCATCATCAGTATCCAGCAGGAGATCACGAAGCAATGGAGGCACGGTGGTATCCAGGTCATCATCTGAAACTTCTTCCACCAGATTGGAAGGGACCAGTCCTCTTGTGCCATCCGTCAGCTCTCCCAGAAACCAGCCATCCTCATCCATGTCTCCACAGATGTAAATGTATTGTCCAGCTGTCAGTGGAAGCTCATTTTCTGGGTCCTCATTAGGGCCATCAAAAGGATCGTAGCTGTGACGAGCTAAGAATCTTCGTATTAGTGGTGATGTTGGTCTGCAAGAATGCATGCTGCAGACTGCCATTGGCCACACTTTTGACTCCCCCTGCTTTTCCTGGGGGTTGGAGCATTCCTGTTCAGGATTTCTGTGCAGCCTCAGCTCTTTCCCATTCTCCTGGAGCTGCACGCATTTCTCGTCCAGACGCTTGCCGAGCGCTCCAAGTTTGACCTCAGCCTGCTGGAGACTCTGCGGCTTCTGGCACACTTCTGGAGAGCATCCCTCTCTCAGCAGGTGGTTCTGGGCCTTCAGGGCCTGGCACTGCCTCTCCAGGTTGCTCAGAACTTGTAGGGGGCAGCTACACTGCTCCAGCAGCTTGCTGCTTGTGCTGCCTGGGAACCCCAGGTCTTCCTTGGCCGTCTCATTCTCCTTTTCCAAATTCTGTCCCTGCGGCTGGTTGACTTCCTCTGCTTTCTCTGTGGTCTCTTCAGATGTGGTAGAGGCCTCCTTGAGCTGACAGACTCTTTCCCACAGCTGCTGGGTACGGAGGCTGAGTGTACGCGTCTTGTCCTTGAGCCACTCCACCTCCTCCTGCATCTGCTGAGAGCTTCTGCTCCACAGCAGGCAGCTCTCCTCTTCAAGGAGGCTGCACTGTCTCTGCAGCTCCTTCAGCTTCCTCTGCAGATGGACGTCCTGCTCCTGCAGCTCCCTGCGCTCAGGTGGGCAGGCCTCTTGTTGCTCTGCAGCCTGAACACCCACCTCTGCTACAGCCCGATGGCAGGCCCTGGCCCCGTTGCAGGAGGCGGGTGGCTGCCCCTCCCCGTGTTCCAGGATGTACTGCAGGAAGTGTCTTCTCTGCTCCTGCAGCTCAAGTTGGAGGCGCAGGGTATGGGCTGCCTGCTCTCCGCGGGACTTCCAGCAGAGCTGCCACTGGACTTCCAGCTGCATTCTGCAGTCCACTCTGCTGCTGCCACTCATCAGCAGCACCTCCACCAGTTGCGGCTGCAGATGCCATGCCTGGAAGATGGTGTCATTGCGGCGCTTCTGCAGCAGCTCCTGCATCTGGCGCAGTTGGGCCTCCTTCTCCTGCAGCAGTTGGCGGATCTCTGCTTTCCACTGCCTCAGGCTCTGCTCGCGCTGGCGCTGCAGCTTTGACTCCCGTTCTTTCTCCCACTTGGAGAGCAGTCGGTCGGACAGCAGCTGCCGCTCTCGCTCTGCCGCCTCCTGCCTCTCACGTCTCTCGCTGGCCCAGCGGATTTGCAGGTCCTGGGAGCAGAGCTGCTCGCCCTCCAGCTGGGCCTGCAGTGCCTCCAGCTCCTTCCTGTTCTCCTCCCGCCATACAGGGCAGGCAGGGGGCTGTGCTGGGCCCCAGCGAGGAGAGGGCCGGCTGCCCAGGAGCCCCGGGTCTTCCTTGTCCGTCTCATTCTCCTTTTCCAAATTCTGTCCCTGCGGCTGGTTGACTTCCTCTGCTTTCTCTGTGTCCTCTTCAGATGTGGAAGAGGCCTCCTTGAGCTGATGGACTCTTTCCCACAGCTGCTGGGTACGGAGGCTGAGCGTACGCGTCTTGTCCTTGAGCCACTCCACCTCCTCCTGCATCTGCTGAGAGCTTCTGCTCCACAGCAGGAAGCTCTGCTCTTCAAGGAGGCTGCACTGTCTCTGCAGCTCCTTCAGCTTCCTCTGCAGATGGACGTCCTGCTCCTGCAGCTCCCTGCGCTCAGGTGGGCAGGCCTCTTGTTGCTCTGCAGCCTGAACACCCACCTCTGCTACAGCCCGATGGCAGGCCCTGGCCCCGTTGCAGGAGGCGGGTGGCTGCCCCTCCCCGTGCTCCAGGATGTACTGCAGGAAGTGTCTTCTCTGCTCCTGCAGCTCAAGTTGGAGGCGCAGGGTATGGGCTGCCTGCTCTCCGCGGGACTTCCAGCAGAGCTGCCGCTGGACTTCCAGCTGCATTCTGCAGTCCACTCTGCTGCTGCCGCTCTTCAGCAGCACCTCTGTCAGCTGCCGCTGCAGATGCCATGCCTGGCGGATGGTGTCATTGCGACGCTTCTGCATCAGCTCCTGCATCTGGCGCAGTTGGGCCTCCTTCTCCTGCAGCAGTTGGCGGATCTCTGCTTTCCACTGCCTCAGGCTCTGCTCCCGCTGGCGCTGCAGCTTTGACACCCATTCCTGCTCCCACTTGGAGAGCAGTCGGTTGGACAGCAGCTGTCGCTCCCGCTCTGCCGCCTCCTGCCGCTCACGTCTCTCGCTGGCCCAGCGGCGTTGCAGCTCCTGGGAGCAGAGCTGCTCGCCCTCCAGCTGGTCCTGCAGTGCCTCCAGCTCCTGCCTGTTCTCCTCCCGTTGCGCAGGACAGGCGGGGGGCTGTGCTGGGCCCCGGCGAGGAGAGGGCCGGCTGCCCAGGAGCCCCAGGTCTTCCTTGGCTGTCTCTGGCACCTAGAACCAGAAAATCATAGAATAACAGAATGGTTTGTGTAGGAAGGGGCCTCCAAGACTCTCCCGTTCCAAGCCCTTGCCATGGGCAGGGACAGCTTCCACTAGGTCCGGATGCCCAAAGGTGCCTCCAGCTTGGCTTTGAGCACTGCCAGGGGTATGGCAACCACAGTCTCTCTGGGCAGCCTGTGCCAGCGCCTCTGCACCCTCATGGTGCCCCATCTTTCTTCCTTATATCTCATCCAGATCTCCCCTCTTCTACTTTCAGGGTGTTGTCCTTTGTTGTATCACCACCCTCCCTTACAACCAGTTCCTCTCCAGCTTTCTCCTTCAGGCACTGGAGGGCTGCTCTTTGGTGTCGCCAGAAATTCCCCTCCCCAGGCTGAACAATCCCTATTCTCTCAGTGTGTTATCTCACCTGGACGTGAGTGTTCTTCACAGCCGGTCGACTGGAGCCCTGCTCTGCACGGTGGCGGCACAGAGCTCCTTCTCTGTCCTGGGAGCAGGATGTTCCATGGCTTTCTGTGTGAGGGGACTTGCCCTCCCAGCTCCCCACGATGTACTGGTTGAAGAGCCTCCTCTCCAGCTCCAGCTGATGCTGGAGGTGGCGGATGCAGGCAGGCTGCTCACCATCCGTCTCCCAGCGCAGCTTGCTGAGGACGTCCTGCAGCTGGGCAGGGGCCTCCCTGCTGCACCTGGCAGGGTTCCTCAGCACCTTGGCCAGCTGCTGCTGCAGCTCCCGAGCCCGGCGCAGGGCCGCATCGCACTCACGCTGCAGCAGCTCCTTTGTTGCCTGCAGCTCGGCCTCCTTCCAGCGCAGCAGCTGCCGGGTCACCGTCGCCCGCTGCCGCTGCTCCCACTCCTTCAGCCGCTGCTCTTCCTGGGCCTGCTGCTTCTCCCAGGCACAACGCAGCTGGTCGACCAGCAGCTGCCGCTCCCGCTCTGCCGCCTCCTGCAGCTCACATCTCTCAGCAGCCCAGCGGCGCTGCAGCTCCTGGCAGTGGAGCCGCTCGCCCTCCAGCTGGGCCTTCAGCACCTCCAGCTCCCAGCTGTTCTCCCGCTGCGCAGCGCAGGCCGGGGGCTGTGCCGGGCCCCGGCGGGGAGAGGGCCGGCCGTACTTGGCTTGTCCCCGTCCCGCGCTGTCTCGCAGCATGGCCACGGGGATCTGAAAAGACCCTTGGCCTCCAAAAGCTGTGGCCAAAGGCCACCGACAGTCGCTCTCCTTTGTGGGGTCTGCAAGGACAGCTGCCCCTGACCCCGTAGCGCCCACTGCCTCTCGTCCCTGTCGCAAGGGTGTGCAGACAGTGAATGCCGTGGGGGTGCTGTGCCAGTGGCCTTCTGTGCTGTGTGCTGGCCCAGCTCATAATGGAGGGTGGGGCAGTGGCCTTCAGTGCTGTTGGACAGTGCGACCCTGTGCCCCCAGCACATAATGGAGGGCGGGGCAGTGGCCTTCTGCGCTGTGGGGCAGTGCGGCCTTCTGGCCCAGCACCAAATGGAGGCTGGGGCACAGTGGCTTTAAGCGGTGTTGGGCGGAACCGCCTCCTACAGTGCTGGGCTGTACGGACCACCTTTCGTGGCGCTGGGATGCGTGGACTTCTCTGGCACTGGAGAAGAACAGCAGCGGGTCGTCCAGTTCACTGTGGTTTCCATTTAGATGGCAATAAAGGAAACATCTCACCATACCTACGAGCTAGTTAAGTTAAAAGAACCTGGTTGCCGGTGTACCCTGCTCGAGGAGCTGCTGGAGCAGACGGCCAGGCTGCTGCAAGATAGAAGCAACCCGAGGAGCTCTTGGGGATCTCTGAGGGAGACAGACAGGAGGAGGTGTGAGCCTACTTCCACCGCAGACACGCAGCCTCATCCTGAGTCCCTGCGAATGGGAGTAGCCAATCCAGCTGCTCACCTGCAGGTCAGAGATCTAGACAGCCCGAGAGGGGAAAGGGGCTGGAGCCTCGTCTCTACTCTAAGCAGAAGGAAGCGTCTGCTCCCAAGCCCCCATGGTGCTGCCAACCCCTGCAGTGTCCCCTGCAGCGTCCCTGAGTGAGAGATTTGAGGTGTGAGAGGCAGACTGTGTTTTTGCAGTGGAAATAGCCAGTATTTCTGTTTGTAGCTTAAGTTGCTTTTCACAGAGAAAGCTTCCAAACAGAGTAAACTTGAGACTAGGGCATTCTGACCATAGTAAAATAAGCACAGGCGTCAGGTGAGGTAATTATGTAGGGTAGGGGAGAGTCCGGTACAGGACAGAACTAGTGCAGGCTGTTGAAAACATTGCCCTCCTCTCGATGTAAGAAGCACAGAACATGCCCGAAGACAATGGGTTGCTAACAGACATTGTGTGGAAGTGTAACGTAGCTGTGGAAGTGTAACGCAGTAAGAGCTTCGGTAGACTGTGAGCCTGAGATGCTCGACCAGTGGGTGCCAGGAGAGGCTCTACCTGCGCCAGACCCAGGGTATATAACAGAATGGGTTTCACCGACAAGTTGTGCAATGGTCAGCAGTGGGCGCACACACTACTGCAGTGCTGAATAAACAGCTCTTCACAGAGAGCTGTTATATAATAAACAATGCTGAATAAACAGTTCTTCTTTCCTGACTGGAAATTCTTGAGTGTGTTCCTCACAGAGGCTCTTGCACAGGAGAGGGATGAAGGTCTGCAAAGTGGTCCAAACTCATGCCTTGAGAAGCACACTGAGAATACAGGGAGTAACAAGCACAGGGAGCGAGGCCGGTCAGGGCACTGCCTCAATACCAGTGCCACCAAAAAAGGGCGGAGAGTCTTAGTAACTGGGGACTCCTTACTGGGGGGCACTGAGGCTCCCATTTGCCACCCAGATAATCTCTCCAGTGAGGCGTGCTCTCTTCCAGGGACACATGTTAGAGACAGTGGGAAGGCTCTACCATGGCTCATTAAACCGGAAGACTGCTATCCTTCTGTTGTCATTCAGGCTGGGTCCCAGGATGCTGCAATGAGGAAACTAAAGAATGTTCAACAGGACTTTGCATCCCTTGGAAAGATGCTGAAGGGATCAGGGGTGCAGGTAGCATTCTCCTCTGTCCTTCCAGTGGACGGCTGGGACCCAGGAAGATGGAGGAGAACATGCTGACTGAGGGGGTGGTGACTTGATCAAGGCTTTGGGTATTTGGATCTCGGGCAGGCCTTTGAGAAACTGGGTATGTGGGCTCCTGACGGACTCAACTGAGCGAGTGGGGCAGAAGTGTGCTGGGGAACAAGCTCTCTGGATTGACTACCAGGGCTTTAAACTGGGTCCGAGGGGGGAAGGGAGGGGAGTTAGATGTGACAGGGTTACCGGTATGAGGATTACAGATGTGAGGATTACAGGTATGTAGTGAGGATTACAGGTATGTAGTGAAGCTGTGCAGGGAGAAGATTAGGAAGCCAAAGAGCAGCTAGAACTGAGCTTGGCTGCTAAGGTAAAGGAGAACAGTAACTATTTTTATAAACACATCAACAGCAAGAGGAAGGCTAGGGAAAATCCCCACCCCTTGTTGGATGCTGAGGGCAACTGAGTCACCAAGGATCGGGATGAGGCTGAGCTACTTAATACCTTCTTTGCTTCAGTCTTTAATAGTAAAACTTGTTGCTCCCTGGGAACACAGGCCCCTGCACTGGTAGATGGAGGGGGAACAGAATAAGCCCTGCATGATCCACTATGAGATAGTTTTGGACCTGTTTCAAAAGCTGGATGTTTACAAGTCCATGGGGCCGGATGGATTGCACCCTAGAGTTTGCTCCTAGAGGAAGTTGGCGGATGTGGTCGCCAAACCACTCTCCATCATTTTTTGGCAGTCTTGGCTGACTGGGGATGTCCCGGTGGATTGGAGGCTGGCGAATGTGATGCCCATCTTCCAAAAGGGTCAGAAAGATGATCTTGGCAGCTACAGGCCCATCAGTCTCTCCTCGGTGTCCGGGAAGGTTATGGAAAGGATAATCTCAGGAACCATCAGGGACCAATTAAAGGTCAGGCCTAGTTAGCATGGGTTTAGGAATGGTAGATCCTGTTTGACTAACCTGATTTCATTCTATGACAAGGTGACCTGCTTGGTGGATGAAGGGAAAGCTGTCGATGTGGTCTACCTACACTTCAGTAAGGCCTTTGACACTGTCCCCATAACATTCTTGCAGAGAAGCTGGCTGCCCGTGGTTTGGATGGGCGCGCACTCTGCTGGGTGAAGCACTGGCTGGATGGCCGGGCCCAGAGAGTTGTGGTCAAATGGGGTGGAATCCAGTTGGCGGTCGGTCACGAGCAGCATCTCCCAGGGCTCAGTGCTTGGGACCGCTTTTGTTTAACATCTTCATTGATAATCTTGATGGGGGGATTGAGTGCACCCTCAGGAAGTTTGCAGACGACACCAAGTTGGGAGGGAGTGTTGATCTGCCTGAGGGGAGATGGGCACTACAGAGGGACCTGGATAGACTCGATCGATGGGCCAAGGTTAACGGAATGAGTTTCAATGGGACCAAGTGTCGGGTCCTGCATTTTGGTCACAACAACCCCAGGCAACCCTACAGGCTTGGGGAGGTGTGGCTGGAAAGCTGCCTGATGGAAAGGGACCTTGGTGTGCTGATGGACAGTCAGCTGTATATGAGCCAGCAGTGTGCCCAGGTAGCCATGGGGGCCAATGGCATCCTGGCTTGTCCATCCTGGTGAGCAGGACTATGGAAGTCATCCTGCCCCTGTACTTGGCATTGGTGAGGCCTCACCTCGAGTACTGTGTTCAGTTTTGGGCACCTCAGCACAGGAAGGACATGGAGGTACTGGAGCAGGTCCAGAGAAGGGCAACGAGGCTCGTGAAGGGCTTGGAGAACCAGCCCTACGAGGAAAGGATAAGGAAGCTGGGGCTTCCTGAGTGCATGCTTGATCTCCCTGTTCCTCATTATGTAGATAATAGGATTCAGTGTTGGAGGAACCACTGTGTATAGAAGTGCCACTGTCAGATCCAGGAGTTGGGAAGAAACGGATAACGGCTTCAGGTAGGCAAAAAAGGCAGTGCTGACAAGCAGGAAGACCACAGCCAGGTGAGGGAGGCACGCGGAGAAGGCTTTGTGCCGTCCCTGCACAGAGGGCATCCTCAGCACGGCAAGGAAGATCTGCACATAGGACACAACTATGAAAACAAAGCAGCCAAACACTAAGCTGCCGCTAAAGAAGAGGAACACAACTTCCCTGAGGTAGGAGGCTGAGCAGGAGAGCTTGAGGATCTGGGGGATTTCACAGAAAAACTGGTTGACAACATTGCCTTGGCAGAGAACTAGTTGAATCTTCACACCAGCATCCCATTAAACATTGCTACCGTGTGACAGATGACGGCAGAGGGGCAGTCTGACATGGAACTGCACATGAAGCAAAGGTTTGCCACTGAATTCCTCCAAGCGGAAAACAGGTGCACTCGTTGACATTCACCAAAGCTTGCTGAATGTTTCTGTAGACCATGTAGGTGGATGTGAGCAGAGGGAGGCAGTGATAAGTGTGTTTCAGCAGTGCTAAGTATGGGTAACCTTTGTTTGGTACATTTTCTTATGAGCATGGCATGTAGGCTCCTCTTCCCTCCCCTCAGTTTCCCATTGGTGTTCTCCAGGCTTCTCCTGACTTCCTCATGTCAGTCATCTCATTAGGGGCAGCTTTCTACCTACCAGCCTAGGCTCCAGAATGGCTCCTGTGGAACCTGGGTAACTTTAATCAGACCTTTGTGCAGGATTCCTCTTCCACAGACCATCCTGGAGGCAGTGACCTCCTCTGTGTCCAAAATGGAAGAAGCCCTGAAGGAAGCTGTGATCAATGGAGTGGAATTGTGGTCAGTGGAGTGGAACCCAGTTGGTGGCTGGTCGCAAGTGGTGTCCCCCATTGCTCAGTGCTGGGACCACTTCTGTTTAACATCTTCATTGATGATCTGGATGAGGGGATTGAGTGCACCTTAAGTAAGTTTGCAGACAACACCAAGTTGGGAGGGAGTGTAGATCTGCCTGAGTAGAGAAGGGCACTACAGAGGGACCTGGAGAGATTGGATTGGTAGGCCAAGGTTAACGGCGTGATTTCCAATGGGATCAATTGTTGGGTCCTGCATTTTGGTCACAACAACCCCAGGCAACCCTACAGGCTTCGGGAGGTGTGGCTGGAAAGCTGCCTGATGGAAAGGGACCTTGGTGTGCTGATGGACAGTCGGCTGTATATGAGCCAGCAGTGTGCCCACGTGGCCAAGAGGGCCAATGGCATCCTGGCTTGTATCAGGAATGGTGTGGTGAGCAGGACTAGGGAAGTCATCCTGCCCCTGTACTCGTCATTGGTGAGGCCTCACCTTGAGTACTGTGTTCAGTTTTGGGCACCTCAGTACAAAAATGAAATGGAGATACTGAAGCAGGTCCAGAGAAAAGGGCAACGACGCTTGTGAAGGGCTTGGAAAATCAACCCTATGAGGAGAGGTTGAGGAAGCTGGGGCTGTTTGGTCTGGGGAAAAGGAGGCTGAGGGGAGACCTTATCACTCTCTTGCAGTATCTGAAGGGTGCTTACAGAGAGAACAGGGCAAGTCTCTTCTCACTGGTGACAAGTGACAGGATGAGAGGAAATGGCCTCAAGTTGCGCCAGGGCAAGTTCAGGTTGGACATTAGGAAACACTTATTTACAGAAAGGGTAGTTAAACACTGGAATGGGCTCCCAGGGAGGTGGTTGAGTCACCGTCCCTGGATGTGTTTAAGAGCCTTCTGGATGTGGTGTTCCAAGATATGATTTAGCAGAGGGTTGTTAGAGTTAGGGTACTATGGTTAGGCTGTGGTTGGACTTGATGATTGTTGGGGTACTGAGTTGCCTTAGCAAGGATTTATGAGTGCATACAGTTGTTCTGAGTAGATGGAGTGTTCTAGAATAGCTAATAATAATAATAAGTTAGGCCTGTAGGTTAAGAGTTAGTGGGCGGGGGGTTTAGGTAGGTGTGTGTACAGGTTCTCTCGCGTGCATCGGGTTTTGTGCAGCGGGTGTATGCGTCTGCGCGGGATTTAGGATGGTATATAAGGAATGTGACGCAGCAATAAATTGAGAGAAGACATCATGGCATCCATGCTTGTGTCTCTCCCCCGGACAGTCGAGGTCCCGGGATAAGTCGGGTTAATTGGCGAATACGTCAATGATCTTCGAGGTCTTTTCCAACCAGGGTAATTCTATGATTCCATGAAGCTTGGAAACTTCTGATGTAATAACCCATATCCAAGAACTTGTCCTGTGCAGGGTCTCACAGAAAATGAGGTAGACGGGACCTGACAACCAACGTGCAAACCAGCTGCTGCTGCTGGCCTCTCAGAGGCACTGACAGATGTGAGCCTGAAAGCACAGACCCCAGCCAGGAGCACAGGGATGGCCCGTCAGCTGTTGCAGGCTGAAGGCACCGCACAGTTTGATGAACAGCTGTGTGCTTCCTGCTGGACTGTGGGTTTCTGAGAACATCCGACCCCATCAGCTCCAGAAGAAGGAGGACAGACAGAGTCACTGCATGTCCTTTGTTCTGTTAATAATCACAGAGAGCCTGGTTCATTATATAGAGTATGTCTGGGCTAATCTACAAAAGAACAAACTGAACAGGAATTGACTTGAGTAATGATGTTTTGGTGAAAAACAATACAGTATTTTAAAAAATGTATAAGAATAAATTACAAATACAAAATGGCACAAAAACAAACAAAAAACAAACAAAAACAGTAAAATACAGCTCGATTTAGTAAAAACCTGCATTAAATATCATGAATTCAAAAAGATGTGCAGTACACTGCTTTTGAAACACATCTAGTCATAACATTCCTCACCACATCCTTGACTTCGCTGTTCCTCATGCTGTAGATGAGGGGGTTCAGTGCTGGAGGCACCACTGAGTACATAAGTGCCACCATCAGGTCCATGGATGGAGAGGAGACAGAGTGGGGATTCAGGTAGGCATACATGCCAGTACTGAGAAATAGGGAGACCACAGCCAGGTGAGGGAGGCACGTGGAGAAGGCTTTGTGCCGTCCATGCTCAGAGGGCATCCTCAGCACGGCAAGGAAGATCTGCACATAGGACACAACTATGAAAACAAAGCAACCAAAGGCTAAACTGACACTGAAACTCAGAAACACAACTTCCCTGAGATTTGATTCTGAGCAGGAGAGCTTGAGGATCTGGGGGACTTCACAGAAAAACTGGTTGACAACATTGCCTTGGCAGAGAGGCAGTGAAAACGTACTGGCAGTGTGCAGCACGGAAAGGAGAAGCCCACTGCCCCAGGCAGCTGCTGCCATGGTGGCACAAGCTCTGCTGTCCATCAAGGTCCCGTAGTGCAGGGGCTTGCAGATGGCAACGTAGCGGTCATAGGACATGATGGTGAGAAGGGAAAACTCTGCAGACATGAAGAAGGAAAAGCAAAAGAGCTGTGCAGCACATCCTGCGTAGGAGATGGCCCTGGTGTCCCAGAGGGCGTTGGCCATGGCTTTGGGGAGAGTGGTGGAGATGCAGCCCAGGTCGAGGAGGGCCAGGTTGAGCAGGAAGAAGTACATGGGGGTGTGCAGGCGGCGGTCGCAGGCTACGGCTGTGCTGATGAGGCCGTTGCCCAGGAGGGCAGCCAGGTAGATGCCCAGCAAGAGCCAGAAGTGCAGGAGCTGCAGCTGCCGCGTGTCTGCCAACGGCAGCAGGAGGAACTCGCTGATGGAGCTGCTGTTGGGCATCTGCTGTTCCTGGGCTTGGAGTCCTGCTCAGAGTGAAGAAGATAATGACAAATCCAGATCATACTCAGAGACATTCCTCCTGCTATACTATAAATTTTTCGTTTATCTTTGGAAAAGTGATCATTTAACTCCAGAACTTGTATTTATTTTCATGAGCTTCACAATCCCTTAAGGAGTAGTAGATTAGGAGGATCTTTCTTCTCTTTTCCTAATTGTATCCCAGACTCCTGGATATTTTCCTCTTTACTGAAGCTATTCTTTCTGACCCCAGCCCCAGCATTTGTGCATATCAGATTGTCCCAGAGAAATCTGCCAGTTTGCAGGACAAATCAACTATTAATGTCTGCAGAAAACAACAATAAGTTAAACTGATAGTTTCCTTTTAGAAAGGAGAGGCTGAAAGCACAGCCCGTGTTTTCACCTTGTTCTCTTACTGTTCAGGGAACAACCGATGGATTGAAAAAATATTTGTGTGTTTCAGAGCTGTGTTTAAATTAGACATCCTCTTTTTGATTTCAGACCCCAATCCTTTCTGCCTTCCCTCCCACCAGGAAATGGAAATACCCTGACTTGGCTCTTCTCTTGACAGAGGACCAAGGAAATATTCTGTTGTGCCGTAGAGCTGTGATCCACCACCCCAGGCAGCAGCTGTGGCAGCACAAGCCCTGCCCGGGGTCTCCTTCCCCCACACGTCTCCCCGCAGCGCCCTGGGCAGCTCCCCGGGCAGGCTGAGTGCTGAGCCTGGCAGGCGGCAGAGTCCCATAGCCGGCACACAGCCCCTGGGGCACAGCAGGGACCCTGCTCTGCACGACAGCCCTGGGCACCCGCCTGCAGCCCTGGCTGCACAGCCTGCAGCCGTGCTGGGACACGCAGCACTCAGGGCTGTGCTCTGATGCTGCAGCACAGGAACCTTCAGCTGGTTCAGGGTTTTTCCACAGTAAAGAAACATGCAGTGCCTGCCACCAAATCTGCCATGGTATTTCCCAGATTTAGTTATCCCTCTATGAAAAGCAGCTGCATAGCTTGCAGTGAGACATACCGTGTCATTGTCTGTGTGCAATGCTCCTCCAGTGTGCTCAGAATCTGCTCACACCATCCATATCTTGCAAGCTCTCTCCTGTTTCTGTTCTCTCCTTCAGTCACCTGCAGGCTGTGCTGCTCACAAGAGCTGCTCCTGTCTCTCTGCAGCGCTGCCAACTTGTATGAGTTCCTGTGTCCCAGGAGCCCTGACCAGCTGATCAGCAGAGGATGTCATGTTTATCCTTCCCACCCGTGTCCCCTGAGATGTCCCTGGGTCATCTTGGCCAGCAGCTCCTGAAAGACAACAGCATCATGACTGTGCTTTGAAATCTGATGAATTAAACACCAGATGTCCAGTGGACAGTGATTAAATCTAGATATATGGGGAGTCCTACTGGGTAGTGTTTGCTGAAACAGATAAAGCACACAGACAAGGACAGGGAGGGTTGGACTTCTCCTGTGCAGGGCAGTGATCCAGCTGAGGTACTGCATGCGCCTCAACTCTACCTGCAAAGAAATAGGGCCAGAAATAGGATTCAGCTCCCCACGGACACACAGGAGCTGGGAATCTTGTGATTCTGTACTGAAGTGCACAAGGAGTTGCCTGCATGTGAGCTCCTGCTCTGAGTTCTCGGTCATCAGCGGGAAGGCAGTTGCTCACACACAGACACTGGGTGATGCCCAAGGTGCCTGGGCTGCTCCTGGATGTGTGTCAGTGCTTGTAAACCGTGTGGGAAATCCCTGAGACAGACACCTCCTTCCTGAGCATCAGCTGAGGGCCAGAGAGGCAATAGAGGCATTCTTGACCATCCTAAATAGCAACAGACCCCAGCATTTAGGGCACCTCAAAGTGCCTTTATCTCCTGTCTCCATGGAGCATGCAGAGTTACTCAGCTGACTAAATGGGTGAGCTCACAAAAGAAGAGTTAGATCTTTCTCCTTTTTCAATCTAATGTATATTCTGGAGCTCAAGGCAATACAAAGCTAACATGTCTTTATTCTTCAACAGACAAACCTTGGCTTTATATGGACTCTCAGATGAATGGCATCAGAGCAGCCTACCGTTACATCTGTTCTTTTTCATCACACTCATATGAAGCTGCAAATGAAGCATAGGGCCTTTAGGAAAGCCATGACCAAGGAGTGTCTGTGCTGCTACGTCAACTCCAAGACCCACAATGGGTCTAATTCCTGTGTGCCAGCTCCTACACAGTAATACCATAGATGAGCTATCCATTTAGGCTGTGTCCAGTGATGGTTTCCATTTAGGATGTTTACTTCTGTGGTTTTTGCAGGAATGCAAACAACAACACACAATAAGCTAGAAATCTTGGTAGAGCTGCAGGCCTGAGCTCCTGTTTGGGCCACAGGGACACAGTTGAATGGCTTCCACAGCTGCAGTGTAGTGCAAGGGAGATACAGACTCTTTAGGATGGATGGGCGATGAGACAAGTAAGGACGACTGCCCTCTGTGAGAGTGCACTGAGCTCTGCCTGGGGATGGCAGAGCAGCCAGGTCAGAGCTAATGGAACTGGCAAACAGAGGAGACCAACAGTGTCTGTTCCTGTCTTCCTGATCAGGGACAGCAAGTGGAAGATGCCCTCTGCAAACAGATGGGAGCCTGATGTTGTCCGTCCCTTGTCCCCTTTGGGGGCCTTTTTCACTCCAGTGTCTGCTGCAGGGACAGCACAGCAGGGCATGTGCTATCCAAGAACACACAAATGGCAGCTTCTTGGCCAAGCCAGAGGAGACCAAGCAAGAGGAGAGATTCTCTGCTAGATCTCCTACTCACCAGCAAAGAACGGCTGGTGGTGAATTTGAAGGTCAAAGGCATACCAGGCCGTCTGCGAGACACCGAGGGATCTATTTGAATTTATGTATTTATTTGTTTGAAGCTGTAAGTTTAAAAGATGTTCACTAATGTCAATAGAAATGAAAGAAAACATTGAAGCCAAAGATTGAAATCAATGAAAATGTGTTAACCCGTCTCAAATGATAAATTCTCATGAGTCTTGTTCCACTTTTAGTTGTAAATATGAGTCTTTGAGGGGATTTTTTTTTTTTTTTTCTTGAAACTTCAGTGCTTTCCAGAACTGTAGAACACAGTGGCCTTCAGGTTCAGAGGCACAGACAGTGATGCTGGTGTCGATGCCTTGTGACTAAAGCCTGGTGTCTTTCGCTATTCTTCCTTGCTGCCTATTTGATGTCCCTCATCCTCCAGGTGTCTCCAGCTCTCATAAATAAATAGCCATGGTTAAGGGCATGTTTCCAGCAGGCCATTTGGACACACTCCTCCCACTGCCCTCCAGATTTCCCCATCCTTTGCTCTTTGTTCAGTCAGATACCTCCCCATTACCTGTTTGATTTCTGACTTTCAGGGGGATAACTCAAACTTGCTCCATCACTCCAAAGTCTGATGGACTCTGTTGTCAATTCCTTCACCGTGATTCTACCTATCCCTTCCTATCTATTATTTTCTTTTTTTTTTTTTCCTTTTTCTTTTTCTCTTTCTTTTTCTTATTCTCTTTCTTTTTTTTTTAAAGCACGATGTCTGAAAGATGTTCATTAATGTCAGTAAAAGTGAAGAAAAGAGTTGAAGATAAAGATAGAAGTCAATGAGAATGTGTTAACCCTTCTCAATGTGTGAAATACTTTCAAGTCCTGTTCAGTTTTAAGCTGATACCTCCCAACTATTTGGCTGATCTATCCCAGGGAGATTACTGGAATTTGCTACATTCCTCAAAAGTCGGATGGATTCTGTTGTCAGCTCCTTCACTGTGATTCAATCTATCCCTTCCTATCTGTGTCTAACTCAAATATTCTACAAATATTCCCTGTGAAAGATAAAAATCAAAGGAAGCAGCATGGACATGACATGCAGTTGATCACTGTATTTTACTGTTCATTCAATTGCATCACTTTGCATCTGTTTGTTGGCCAAAAAAAAAAAAAAAAAAAAAAAAAAAAGAACTCTTTCTTTGCCCTTGTGCAGCAGGTTCTCTGTGGAAAGCCAGTGGGAGTTGGTGCAAAGCAGGTTTAACACCGAGTGGGTGGCTGCAGAGGAGAAGTTTGATGTGAGGGAAAGTGATGCAAGCCCCATGGGGCCAATGTGAGTAGAAGTGGGGTGAGGAGGTTGAGAAGGACCTAAGTCCACACAGTAACAGAATAGAATGCACTGGGGACATCCTGGATTGATACCAGTTGCACAGTGCTGCTTTAAAGACTTGCTTATACCCAACTATAAATAAATAGATAGTAAATGTCTGATGTATCCTTTCTCTTTAAGCTATGTCCAGGTACCCCTCCATTTTGCTGAACCAGCTCTGAAAACTTGAAGAAGATGACAGGAAGGCACAAGGCACAGGAGGCTCTTCAGGTTATAATGGGCCCCAGGGCGCATTTGATGCTGAGTCCATCAACCTCCAGTGCAGAGAGAAGTTTGCACAGAGTGCTAAACAAGGCAAAGGCAGAAGTAACAGTGAACTTCCTTGGAGTATTAATGGGCCCATTGAGGAACATTAACAAGCAAGCTTCCCAAGGGACTAGTTAGAGAAGATAATTGGAAGATATGACTACAGGCAGTGAAAGGCACTGGCATGGTGGCTCTGATGCTGAGAAACCACTTCTTTGTCTTATGAAGCAGACAGGCCAAGCCCTGATTCCCAGACCCTTGGTAGAGAGAACCTCATGCTGACTAAGGATCCTTCCTGGGGCAGTGGGTTGGAGGTCTGTATGATGTCAAATGAAAGACACAGGGACAGAAGATTCCAGGCTCTGCATGGGGTGCAGGGACACTGTGAGGTTCATGTCCCATGTGTGTCCTGTGTCTCATCACAGGATGTGGGATGTGAGAAGGGCCCATTCTGAACAAGAAGTCAATCCCAGTGTAACTCTGAACTTCAGATCTCTCAGTTCCAGTGCCCTCCTGTGCACACTCTCCTATGGTTTGATGTCCTTTATGTTCTGTGGTGCCCAGAATTGCACCCAGTGCTCCAAGTGAGGCTGTAGCAGTGCAGATGGCAATAACTTGCATTATGCACTCCAAGAAACCGTTGTCCTTCCTGGCTGCCTGGGCACACTGCTGACTCATGTTCAGCTTGATGATGACCAGGACCCCCAATCCTTTTCAGTCAGACCTCTCTCCAGTGTCCCATATCTAGTCAGTGTGTATGTCCAGGGTTGCCCCCACACAGGTGCACAATCAGGGACTTGTTATACATTATGCACTTGGTGCTGAGCACCAACTGGTACAAACTTCTCTAAATGCCCACATCTCTCTGCAGGTACTTTCCACCCTCAGTGGCGGCAACAGCACCTCCTCATCTGGTATCATCAGCAAACTGGATCAGAACATCTTCTAGTCCTGCATGCAACTCATCCACAAAAGCATGAAAGAGAAGTGGCCCTAAAATGGAGCCCTGTGGAACCCTGAGAGTGACCATCTACCAGCCCAATGGAACCCAGTGACTATAGTCCTTTGGGTCTGACCTATTGACCAGCTGCTCACCCACCACGCTGTTTCTGTCTACCATATGCAGGACATTCTGTCCAGAAATGTGCTGTGAGAAATAGTATCAAAAGCTCTATTGAAACCCTCAAGGCTAACATCAAATGGCTTCCCTTATCTACCAATTCACTAACCTTGCCATAAAAAGTCCGATAGTTAAACAGGACCTTCCCCTCAGGA
The DNA here is from genome assembly GCF_039878825.1 of Excalfactoria chinensis. Lineage (NCBI taxonomy): Eukaryota > Metazoa > Chordata > Aves > Galliformes > Phasianidae > Excalfactoria > Excalfactoria chinensis. The sequence continues at coordinate 435,420 of NW_027315711.1, forward strand.
AGTTGTGTTGGCTGTGACCAGTGACAGAATTGTTCTTGACCTGTTTTTTTCTATCACTCCCACCATCACTTTCTCCATAATTTTACCAGGCACTGGAGTGAGACTGACAGGTCCATAATTGCCCCTCATCCTTCTTGCTCTTCCTTACCATGAGACAACATTTGACAGCTTCTTGTAAGCTGGCATGACCCTAGGCTTATTTAGATGCTGTTGAAATGAGAGCCCAGAGCAAACTAAGGTGTCATCATCAAAAGAACATAGATGTGCCATAGCTTTGTAATGCCACATCTACACACACAACTCCAGAGTATGCCACAGATGGAGCAGAGAGGAAGATCTGCCTCTTCTGTTGTGAGCTCATCCATTTGGCAAGTCCTATAACATTACATGCTACATGGGGACAGTGTCTCTGCTCTCCTCTGCTTGCAGGGGAACAGTGAGAAGGGTTGCCCTCATGTCAGTGCAGATAAACTCACTTTCTCTTAAACCTTTTTTCCTCTGTAAACTATTCCACTATTTGTACCTTCATTTACATTTCCACATACCCTTAAGTACACTTCCCCATACCACTATCAATTACACTTTCTTATACCATCAACAGTTTTGTCAAACAATACAGTTCTTCTGTTCTCATATACACGCTTAATACCTATAACTTTCCCTAAACAATCCCTATCATTCCGTTATAAACACTTCGCCACATAACCAGCACTGACTGACCCACCTCCCTCACACACTTCCTCACAAGCAGTACATAGTATTACATAAATGGGTTGACACTCATTTGTCAGGCGGAATGTACACCTCTCCTCAGGACCCTCTTCCCAGTCTATAGGGTACAAACTCCCGTCTTCTTACATACAAGCAGAAAGTACGTATGAGTAGACAGACAACCAGAGTCTTTCACTTCATCCGTCTTCAGCCATTTCCCTCGCAAGAGGGAGAAACTGCGGATCGGGACTCCACACTCGCCCCGCAGCTATGTGTATCTCACTCACACCATACTCATTCTGACTTTTAGATCAAAAACCATGGTTTATTCATAATACACAATGCTGGAAATGTCTTTTCGCAGGAATCTTAGGAATGCTCATACCCCAGTTGACCAGTTGCAAACTTAAAGGTTTTTCCCAGTCATCTCGGCCTGTAATGATTAGATACACAGTACTGAACACTTACAGCAGGTGATAATAATGGCCATACAACCTGTTAGCCCCATGTTTACAGCAAGGAGAACCCAGGTTACCAATTGACAGGATATCCACTATATCCCATACCCATAGGAGAGACCAAGCTAGGTCTGTCCTATTGCCAACCACATTGGAGAGAGCACTCGCATTCCATGCATATGACTTACAGGTCTCCTTCATAGGAACTCCCCCAAGGAGTCTTCCTACCCCAGCCGAAAACCTAAGCTGTGAGCTAAGCTCCCTACGGGCAGCACAGATTGCAGTACCCTGTGTAGGATGTCTCCTCAAGACATACGGGCTCCCCTTACCATACACCTGGTCCGCCTATGGATGTTCCTTGTCTGTCCCTGCAGTGATCAGGTGAGGAAGGGAGTCCTTCAGAGAAATCTCAGAGCGCGCCAGTAGAGTCTCCCCTCACAGCTGGTGCTGCCGCAGAGTAGAGCTGGTCCCATCTGGGCTGCCAAATTGAGTTGAGGAATTAAACTCTATAACCCAGTCTGAAGTTTTAAAGCTGGAATGCATTTATTCGGTTCCGGGTTCAAAGGGGGATCACTCCATCTCTCCTGCAAACTAGCAAGCAGAAACATTACGTATTTCAAAGCCAAGTTCATACATGTAAGTTCAAGTTGGACGTTAGGAAACACTTCTTTATAGAAAGGGTACTCAAGTAATGGAATAGGCTCCCCCGGGAGGTTGTTGAGTCACCGCCCCTGGATGTGTTTATTTGGATGTGGTGCTCAGAGATATGATATAGCAGAGGGCTGTTAGAGTTAGGGTACTATGGTTAGGCTGTGGCTGGACTTGATGATCTTCAAGGTCTTTTCCAATCTGGGTGATTTTAAGATTCTATGATTCTATGAAGCTTAGAAAATTCTGACGTGTTAACCCATATCCAAGATCTTGTCCTGTGCAGGGTCTCACAGGGAATGAGCAAGAGGGGACCTGACAACCAACGTGCAAACCAGCTGCTGCTGCTGGTCTCTCAGAGGCACTGACAGATGTGAGCCTGAAAGCACAGACCCCAGCCAGGAGCCCAGGGATGGCCTGTCAGCTGTTGCAGGCCGAAGGCACTGCACAGTTTGATGAACAGCTGTGTGCTTCCTGCTGGACTGTGGGTTTCTGAGAACATCCAACCCTATCAGCTCCAAAAGAAGGAGGACAGACAGTCACTGCATGTCCTTTATTCTGTTACAAGTCACAGAGAGCCTGGTTCATTATATAGAGTATGTCTGGACTAATCCACAAAGGAACAAGCTGAAAGGAATTGACTTGAGTAATGATGTTTTGGTGAAAAACATTACACCATGTTAAAAAAAGAATAAGAATAAATTACACATAAAAATTGGCACAAACAAACAAACAAAAAAACATACAAAAATCAAAATCCAAACAATAAAAGAGAGCTTGATTTAGTAAAAACCTGCATTAAATGTCATGAATTCAAAAAGATGGGCACTTCACTGATTTTGAAACACATCTGGCCATCACTTTCCTCACCGCATCCTTGACTTCGCTGTTCCTCATGCTGTAGATGAGGGGGTTCACTGCTGGAGGCACCACTGAGTACAGAACTGCCACCATCAAGTCCATGGATGGAGAGGAGACAGAGTGGGGATTCAGGTAGGCATAAAAGCCAGTGGTGATAAATAGGGAGACCACGACCAGGTGAGGGAGGCACGTGGAGAAGGCTTTGTGCTGTCCCTCCACAGAAGGCATCCTCAGCACGGCAAGGAAGATCTGCACATAGGACACAACTATGAAAACAAAGCAGCCAAAGGCTAAACTGATACTAAAAATGAGAAACACAACTTCCCTGAGATTTGATTCTTTGCAGGAGAGCTTGAGGATCTGGGGGATTTCACAGAAGAACTGGTTGACAACATTGCCTTGGCAGAGAGGCAGTGAAAACGTACTGGCAGTGTGCAGCAGGGAATTGAGAACCCCAGCACCCCAGGCAGCTGCTGCCATGATGGCACAAGCTCTGCTGTCCATCAAGGTCCCGTAGTGCAGGGGCTTGCAGATGGCAACGTAGCGGTCATAGGACATGATGGTGAGAAGGGAATACTCTGCTGGCATGAAGAAGGAAAAGAAAAAGAGCTGTGCAGCACATCCTGCGTAGGAGATGGCCCTGGTGTCCCAGAGGGCGTTGGCCATGGCTTTGGGGAGAGTGGTGGAGATGCAGCCCAGGTCGAGGAGGGCCAGGTTGAGCAGGAAGAAGTACATGGGGGTGTGCAGGCGGCGGTCGCAGGCTACGGCTGTGCTGATGAGGCCGTTGCCCAGGAGGGCAGCCAGGTAGATGCCCAGCAAGAGCCAGAAGTGCAGGAGCTGCAGCTGCCGCGTGTCTGCCAACGGCAGCAGGAGGAACTCGCTGATGGAGCTGCTGTTGGGCATCTGCTGATCCTGGGCTTGGAGTCCTGCTCAGAGTGCAGAAGATAATGACACGTCCAGACCATTGTCAGAGAAACTCCTTCTGCTGTACTATGAAATGTTTTCATTCTCCTAGGTCACTGTTCATTTAGCACCACAACTTGAATTTAATTTCATGAAGTTCAATATTCTATAAGCAGAAGAAGCATACGGAGCTTTAACCTTCCCCTCATCTTTTAATCTTATCCCTTCTCCCAGGATATTGTCATCTATTTCTTGTCTCATATCTTTACCCTCTCTGCTCTTAAAGCCCTCAGTCCCAGCCTCTGTGCCCTTCACTTTCTGTTCAGGAAACCTGCCTATTTGCCATATAATTCTTGTCAACAGAAAATGATAATTTCAACTTGTTCCACCCTTGAAAAAGCTCCTCTCCATGAAAGGAGATGATAAAAACACATCATGTGTGACAGCTCACAATACAAGCAATTGACTGAAGAAGAATTTGGGAGTCTACGAGCTGTGTTTATATTTGACAGCCCCTTTTAGATTTCTGCTTCCAATACTTTCCCCTTCCTTAAAATAAATAAATAAATAAATAAATAGAAAATCACTACCTTGTCTCTCCTCTTGCAAAGGTGGCTCCCTGGGCAGGCTGAGTGCTGAGCCTGGCAGGCGGCAGAGTCCCATAGCCGGCACACAGCCCCTGGGGCACAGCAGGGACCCTGCTCTGCACGACAGCCCTGGGTACCTGCCTGCAGCCCCATATGCACAGCCTGCAGCCGTGCTGGGACATGCAGCCCTCAGGGCTGTGCTCTGACGCTGCAGCACGGAAGCCCTCAGCTGGAGTAGAAGTCTTTATCCACAGTAAAGAAACTTGCAGTGACTGCAGCCAGATCTGCTATGAGATGTCCCAGATTTGAATAAACCCTCTATGAAAAGCAGCTGCATGGTCTGCAGTGAGACTTACCTTGTCATGGTCTTTGAGCAATGCTCCTGCAGAGTGCTCACAGCCTTCTCACACCGTATACATCCTCCAAGCTCTCTCCAGTTTCTCTCCTGTCACCTGCAGGCTGTGCTGTGCAGAAGAGCTGCTCCTGGGCACAGCTGTTTTTCTGCAGCTCTGCCCACTTGTATAAGCTCTTTGTGTCCCAGGAGCCCAACCCAGCTGATCAGCAGAGGATGTCATGTTTATCTTTCCCATTCGTGTCCCCAGAGATGTCCCTGGGTCTTCATGGACAACAGCTCCAGAAAAACAACAGCATCATGACTCTACTTCGAAATCTGTTGAATTAAGCACCAGATTTCAAGTGAACATTGACTGATTCCAGTAATGTGGTGATTCCTCCCAGAGAGTGTTTGCTGAAACAAAAGGGTACACAGACAAGGACAGGGAATCCTTGAATCATAGAATGACCAATGTTGGAAAAGTCCGAAAAGATCCTCCAATCCAGCAGTTCACCTATCACCAAGAGCTCCCATTAAACCATGTCCCTCAACACAACCTCTAGTCGTTCCTTGACCACCTCCGGGTGACTTGCAGAATCAAACTCCATAACCACAAAGTAGTTATAAAGCAGGTACGTTCAGTGAGTGATGCGCACACACCCTGGTGCAAGGGGGTTAGTTCCACCTCACTTGCACACTGTTATCTACAAATATAGTAGCTACAAATATAGACTGAACTAATACATCATCAACAGTTGGCAGGAATTTGGATAAGTATTCATTACATTTCTGTGACTCCATTAGCATGCATTCCCTCCCACATCGCGCGTGTGTAGTGAGTAGTCGGGGTGGTCGTGAGATGAAGGCTCATCATCTTCCTCACTGTAAACTTTCAACCCTGCGGAAGGGGCAGCCCCCACACTGGTTCCAGTTGCTCTGTGGACATCAGATCACCTCCCTGTTCTTGGGCTGTTCCACCCTTATCTTTATGGCCTTCATCCCCCTTGTTATTCCAGACCCAGTGTCTGCACTTCCCATGCTACTAACAACTTTCACGTAAAATGTCTTTTCACACTCCTTGTTCCAGTTTCTGTGACAGTTTCTTCCTCTCCCTTAATGCAGGGCCCTTCTCTCACAGAATCACAGAATTAGAGGGGTTGAAAGGGACCTCTAGAGATCATCGAGTCCAACCCCCCTGCCAAAGCAGGCTCCCTACACCACGTCACACAGGTAGGTGTCCAGGCGGGTCTTGAATATCTCCAGAGAAGGAGACTCCACCACCTCCGTGGGCAGCCTGTTCCAGTGCTCCGTCACCCTCACTGTAAAGAAGTTCTTGCGCACATTCGTGCGGAACTTCCTATGCTGAAGTTTCAGCCCATTTCCCCTAGTCCTGTCCCCACGCACTACTGAAAACAGACCAGCCTCGCCACTATAGCTCCCACACCTCAGGTATTTATAAACCTGGATCAAGTCCCCTCTCAGCCTTCTTTTCTCAAGGCTAAACAGACCCAGTTCCCTAAGTCTCTCCTCATAGGGGAGATGCTCCAGGCCCTTCACCATCTTTGTGGCCCTCCGCTGGACTCTTTCCAAGAGATCCCTGTCTTTTTTGTACTGGGGAGCCCAGAACTGGACACAGTATTCCAGATGAGGCCTCACCAGGGCAGATTAGAGGGGGAGGATCACCTCCTACCTGCTGGCCACGCTCTTTTTAATGCACCCCAGAATGCCATTGGCCTTTTTGGCTACAAGGGCACACTGCTGGCTCATGGCCAACCTGTTGTCCACCAGGACGCCCAGGTCCCTCTCAGCAGAGCTCCTCTCCAGCAGGTCTTCCCCCAGCCTGTACTGGTGCATGCAATTATTTCTACTGAGGTGTAAGACTCTACACTTGCTTTTGTTAAACCTCATCCGGTTTCTTACTGCCCAGCTCTCCAGCCTGTCCAGATCTCACTGAATGGCAGCACAGCCTTCAGGAGTGTCAGCCAATCCTCCCAGCTTCGTGTCATCAGCAAACTTGCTGAGGGTGGTCACTATCCCCTCATCAAGGTCGTTGATGAAGATGTTGAACAAGACCAGACTCAGTACAGACCCCTGGGGGACACCGCTAGTCACAGGCCTCCAGCCAGACACCGCACCGCCAACGACAACCCTCTGCACTCTGCCAGTCAGCCAATTCTCGATTCACTTCATCATCCATTCATCTATCCCTCACTTCCTCAGCTTTGTTATAAGGATGTCATGGGAGACAGTATCAAAAGCCTTACTGAAATCAAGGTAAACTACAACTAACGCTGTCCCCCCGTCTACCCAGCGAGTGACATCTTCATAAATGGCCACCAGCTTGGTCGAGCACGACCTCCCGTTGTTGAACCCATGCTGACTACTCCTGATAACCTCCTTTACTCCCAGTTGCCTGGAAATGGCATCCAGCACAGGCTATTCCATCACCTTCCCTGGGACTGAGGTGAGGCTGACTGGCCTATAATTACTCGGGTCTTCCTTCTTGCATTTTTTGAAGACCAGAGTGACATTGGCCATCGTCCCGTCTTCGACCAGCTTGACACCAGCCCTCGTGTTTTTCCTACAAAGGGGTAAGTCACCCTCCTCCTTCACCAAGGGCCAAGACTTTGGGGGCTTAGAAGCACACCCCTCTCCTTCAAGCAGAGGGACATTGCATATAGTCTCCATTTTGGTGGTCCCAGCTACCACCCCACCCCCCTTCATACCTAGTTTAAAGCCCTGTGGATGAACCTACCCAACTCTCTTTGTAAGATCCCTTTTAACCGGTGGGAGAAGCCACTCCTATCAGCTGTCAACCAGTCCAGTCTTGCGCAAACAGAGCGAAGGTCAAAAAGCCCGAACCCCTGCCGGGCACACCAATCTCGGTGCCAGCTATTGATCTGTTGGCCCATTATATTGAATCCCTCATTCTTCCCTGAAACAGGAGGGATAGAGGTGAACACAACCTGTGCTCCCGAACCCTTTACCTGTCTCCCCAAATCTCTGAAATCCTTTTTTCAGAGTCCTCATGGAAGTTCTGCCTAACTCATCACTACCAACTTGGAATAGTAATAGGGGATAGTAGTCAGTGGGGTGGACTAGGGAAGAAAGTTTCATCCTCACATCCTTAACCCGGGCACCCGGGAGGCAACGGACCTCCCTATGTAGAGGTTCTGGTCTACATATTGGCCCTTCTGCTCCCTTCAGCGCAGAGTCACCAATAACAATGACCCGTCGTTTTTTCTTAGTTGGTTAAGTTCCAATGGTGGGTGAAGAGTGGTTGGACTCGGGGGGCACCACCAACTGAGGAGTACCATCATCACCACCATAGTGCAGCTGTCCCTGCAAGAAAAATGACAGAGGTAATTATGGACCTGTCTCATTCCTGTTCCTGGTAAAATTATGGAGAAAGTGATGGTGAGAGTGATTGAAAAGCACCAAAAGGACAATTCTATCACTGGTCACAGCCAACACAACTTCCAGAGGGGAAGATCCTGTTTCACTATAGATCTTTTGATTACAAGGTTATCCATTCAGTTGACCAAGGGACACCAGTGTGTTAGATGGTCACTATCAGGGTTCCCCAGGGCTCCATTTTAGGGCCACTTCTCTTTCATGCTTTTGTGGATGAGTTGCATGCAGGACTAGAAGATGATATGAGCAAGTTTGCTGATGAGACCAGATGAGGAGGTGCTGTTACCTCCACTGAGGGTGGAGAGGACTTGCAGAGAGATGTGGACAAGTCAGAGAAGTGGGTACCAGTTGGTACTAAGCAGCAAGTACATAAAGCATAACAAGAACAAGTGCCTGATTGTGCACCTGGGTAGGAGCAACCCTGGACATAAACACTGACTGGAAATGGGACACTGGAGAGCTGTCTGACTGAAAACGATTGGGGGTCATGTTCAACATCAAACTGAACGTGAGTCAGCAGTGTGACTAGGCAGCCAACAATCCACTGGAGTGCATCAAGCAAGGTATTACCAGCTGGGTGAGGGAAAGGATTGTCCCTCTCTGCTCTGCATTGCTACAGCCTCACCTGGAGCACTGGGTGCACTTCTGGGCACCACAGAACATAAAGGACATCAAACTATGAGAGAGTGTGCAAAGGAGGGCACTGGAAATGAGAAATCTGAAGTTCAGAGTTTCATTGGGATTGACTGCTTGCTCAGACTGGGCCTTTCTCACATCCCACAGCCTGCAAGGACACACAGGGCACACATGCGACATGCACTTTACATCATCCTTGCACCCCATGCAGAGCCTGGGATCTTCTGTCCCTGTGTCTTTCATTTGACATCATACAGACCTCCATCCCACTGCCCAGGAAGGGCCCTGAGCCAACATGAGGGATAGGATCTCCCTGCCAAGGGTCTGGGAATCAGGGCTTGGCCTGTCTGCTTCGTATGGCAAAAGACTGGTTTCTCAGCATCAGAGCCACCATGCCAGTACCTTTGCCTGCCTTGTACTCATGGCTTCCAATTATCTGCTCTAACAAGTCCCTTGGGAAGCTTGCTTGTTAGTGTCCCTCAATGGGCCCATTAATACTCCAAGAAACTTCACTGTTACTTCTGACTTTGTCTTGTTGAGCACTCTGTGCAAACTTCTCTCTGCACTGCACGTTGATGGACTCAGCATCAAATGAGCCCTGGGGCCCATTATAACCTAAAGAGCCTCCTGAGCCTTGTGCCTTCCTGTCATCCTCTTCAGGTTTTCAGAACTTGTACAGCAAAATGGAGAGATACCTGGAGAGAGCTCAAAGTGGCCGAATCCAGCTGGCGTTTATTGTTTATTTATTTATATTAGAGTTTAAACAAAACATTAAAGCAGCACTGTGCAACTGGTATCAATCCGGAATGTTCCCAATGAGTTCTGTTGTGTTACTGTGTGGGCAAATGTCCTCCTCAACCTCTGCATCCCACATCTGCTCACACTGGCCCCATGGGACTTGCATCAGTTTTCTCACATCACACTTCTCTGCAGCCACACACTCAGTGTTAAAACTCCTTTGCACCATCTTCAACTGGCTTTCCACAGAGAACCAGTGGCCAACAAACAGCAGGGAAGGTGTTGCAATTGAATGAACAGTAAAACACAGTAGTCAACTGCATGCCATGTCCATGCCGCTTCTATTGAAATTTGTCTTTCACAGGGAATATTTGTACAAGAAATGAGTTAGACACAGTCATGATGCTGCTGTCTTTCAGGAGCTGTTGGCCATGAGGACCCAGGGAAATCTCAGCGGAGAGGAGTGTGAAGGATGAAGATGTCATCCTATTCTGCTGGGCTGGGCTGGGCTTCTGGGACACAGGGAGCTCATACAAGTGGGCAGAGCTGCAGAGATAGAGCTGTGTCCAGGAGCAGCTCTTGTGCACAGCACAGCCTGCAGGTGACAGAAGGAGAGAAGAGAAAGGGGAGAGAGCTTGCAGGATGTGACTGGTGTGAGCAGGCTGTGAGCTCACTGCAGGAGCATTGTACACAGACCATGATAAGGTAAGTCTCATTGCAGTCCATGCAGCTGCTATCATAGAGGGTTAACTTAATCTGTGACATCCCATAGCAGATTGGCTGCAGGCGCTGCATGTTTCTTTATTGTGGAAAAAGCCTTCTGCTCCAGCTGATGGCTTCCATGCTGCAGCATCAGAGCACAGCCCTGAGGGCTGCGTGTCCCAGCACGGCTGCAGGCTGTGCATATAGGGCTGCAGGCGGGTGCCCAGAGCTGTCCTGCAGAGCAGGGTCCCTGCTGTGCCCCAGGGGCTGTGTGCCGGCTATGGGACTCTGCCGCCTGCCAGGCTCAGCACTCAGCCTGCCCGGGGAGCTGCCCAGGGCGCTGCGGGGAGACGTGTGGGGGGAAGGAGCCCCCGGGCAGGGCTTGTGCTGCCACAGCTGCTGCCTGGGGCAGGGGATCACAGCTCCACTGCACAACAGAATGTTTGTGAGGGCCCTTTGCAAGAGGAGAGCCAAGGCAGGGATTTTCCTTTTCCTCTTCTTAGCAAAGGCAGAAAGGATTGGAGGCAGAAATCTAAAAGGGGATGTCTGATTTAAAACACAGCGATGTTACTACCAAATATTTCTTCAATCAATCGCTTTTTTTTTTTTTTTTAAAGATTTTGTTGTTTTCTGAAGACATTAATTGTGCACTTATCCTTCAAACAGGCATATTTGTCCAAGACAAATTGAAGTGAAAAGAGGTGGTGGGGGCTCTAAGACTAGTTGGAGTAAAGATATGAGACGTGTAAACAGCTCTTAGGAGGAAAACAGTCAGGAGGCTGGGATATGATAATGAAATGAGAAGAAAGTAACATCTCCCTAATATTCTGCTCCATGAGAATGGTTAAGCTTGTGAAAATAAATTCAAGTTTTTTATTTAATTGATCATTTTCCAAATGGACACGAAAGATTTATAGTAAATTAGGAGGAATGTCTCTGAGAATGGTCTGGAATTGTCATTATCTTCTTCACTCTGAGCAGGACTCCAAGCCCAGCAACAGCAGATGCCCAACAGCAGCTCCATCAGTGAGTTCCTCCTGCTGCCGTTGGCAGACACGCGGCAGCTGCAGCTCCTGCACTTCTGGCTCTTGCTGGGCATCTACCTGGCTGCCCTCCTGGGCAACGGCCTCATCAGCACAGCCGTAGCCTGCGACCGCCGCCTGCACACCCCCATGTACTTCTTCCTGCTCAACCTGGCCCTCCTCGACCTGGGCTGCATCTCCACCACTCTCCCCAAAGCCATGGCCAACGCCCTCTGGGACACCAGGGCCATCTCCTACGCAGGATGTGCTGCACAGGTGTTTTGCTTTTTCTTCTTCCTCTCTGCAGAGTTTTCCCTTCTCACCATCATGTCCTATGACCGCTATGTTGCCATCTGCAAGCCCCTGCACTACGGGACCTTGATGGACAGCAGAGCTTGTGCCACCATGGCAGCAGCTGCCTGGGGCGCTGGGCTCCTCTACTCCCTGCTGCACACTGCCAGTACGTTTTCACTGCCTCTCTGCCAAGGCAATGTTGTCAACCAGTTTTTCTGTGAAATCCCCCAGATCCTCAAGCTCTCCTGCTCAGCCTTCAGGGAAGTTGTGTTTCTCATTTTTAGTGCCAGTTTATTCTTTGGTTGCTTTGTTTTCATAGTGGTGTCCTATGTGCAGATCTTCATGGCCGTGCTGAGGATGCCCTCTGAGCAGGGACGGCACAAAGCCTTCTCCACGTGCCTCCCACACCTGGCCGTGGTCTCCCTGTTTCTCATCACTGGCTTTTTTGCCTACCTGAAGCCCCCCTCCATTTCCTCCCCACTCCTGGATCTGACAGTGGCACTTCTGTATGCAGTGGTTCCTCCAACACTGAACCCTATTATCTACAGCATGAGGAACAGGGAGATCAAGCACGCTCTCAGGAAGCTGCTGCAATACGCACTGTTCCTGCTTCCGTAAGGTGCACATCTTCCTCACACAATTCCCAGTGATGGTTCTTTATGTTTTATGCATCTTTGATTGTTTGACTGTGTGTGATATAGAAATCCGCAAAAAAAAAAAAAAAAAAAAAAAAAAAAAAAAAAAAAAAATGTTGTCCAACTTATAATTAAAAATTATTTCACTTCTTTCCTACTTAATTTCTATTTTCTCACTCCAAGAGCTCATGTAAACTTGGATCCAGATTCCCTGAATATGTTAAAATGTACCTAAAATGCTTTCAAAATAGACTTTTGTGGGAGACGGCGGGAGAATGGGGGAGGTACCTGAAGTCTGGAGGATAGCAAATGTCACTCTGGTCTTCATAAAGAGAAAGAAGGAAGATCTGGGTAATTACAGTCCAGGCAGCCCCACCTCTGTCACTGGAAAGGTGATGGAACAGCTGGTACTGGATGCCATCTCCAGACAATTGGATGAAACGGAAGTAATCATGAGTACTCAGCACGGGTTCCACCAAGGGGAGGTCATGCTCGACCAACCTGGTGGCCTTCTGTGTTGTTATCACTGGCTGGGTGGATGGGGGGAGAGCAGCGGATGTAGTCTACTTTAATTTCAGTAAGGCATTTGATACTGTCTCCCATGACATCCTTTGAACAAAGCTGAAGAAGTGTGGGATAGATGAGTAAACTGTGAGGTGGGTTGAGAACTGGCTGACTGGCAGAGTGCAGAGGGTTGTCATTGGTGGGGCAGAGTCTGGTTTGAGACCTGTAAGTAGCAGTGTTCCCCAGGGGTTGGTGCTGGGTCCGGTCTTGTTCAACATCTTCATCAATGACCTTGATGAGGAAATAGTGGCCACCCTCAGCAAGTTTGCTGATGATACAAAGTTGGGAGGATTGGCTGACACTCCTGAAGGCTGTGCGGCCATTCAGAGAGACCTGGACAGGCTGGAGAGCTGGACAGTTAGAAACTGGATGAGATTTAACCAAAGCAAGTGTAGAGTCTTGCACCTGGGTAGAAATAATTGCATGCACCGGGACAGGCTGGGGGAAGACCTGCTGGAGAGGAGCTCTGCTGAGAGGGACCTGGGCGTCCTGGTGGACGACAGGTTGGCCATGAGCCAGCAGTGTGCCCTTGTAGCCAAAAAGGCCAATGGCATTCTGGGGTGCATTAAAAAGAGCATGGCCAGCAGGTCGAGAGAGGTGATCCTCCCCCTCTAATCTGCCCTGGTGAGGCCTCATCTGGAATACTGTGTCAAGTTCTGGGCTCCCCAGTACAAAAAAGACAGGGATCTCTTGGAGAGAGTCCAGCGGAGGGCCACAAAGATGGTGAAGGGCCTGGAGCATCTCCCCTATGAGGAGAGACTTAGGGAACTGGGTCTGTTTAGCCTTGAGAAAAGAAGGCTGAGAGGGGACTTGATCCAGGTTTATAAATACCTGAGGTGTGGGAGCCATAGTGGTGAGGCTGGTCTGTTTTCAGTAGTGCGTGGGGACAGGACTAGGGGAAATGGGCTGAAACTCCAGCATAGGAAGTTCCGCACGAATGTGCGCAAGAACTTCTTTACAGTGAGGGTGACGGAGCACTGGAACAGGCTGCCCAGGGAGGTGGTGGAGTCTCCTTCTCTGGAGATATTCAAGACCCGCCTGGACGCCTACCTGTGTGACGTGGTGTAGGGAGCCTGCTTTGGCTGGGGGGTTGGACTCGATGATCTCTAGAGGTCCCTTCCAACCACTACAATTTTGTGATTATATCCTATACCCAGGGGGTGACCTCACTGCAGCCTTTCAGGACCTGAAGGGAACCTATATCCAGGAGAGGAGTAAGCTCTTCGAAAGGGCTGATAATAGCAGGACAAGGGGAAATGGATTTAAGTTGAAAGAGTGTAGATAGATTTAGGTTGGATGTCAGGGGGATGTTTTTTGCTATGAGAGCGGGGAGGTCCTGGAACAGGATGTCCATGGAGGCTGTGGATGCCCTGTCCTTGGAGGTGTTGAAGGCCATGTTGGATGAGACCTTGGGCAACCTCATGTAGTCAATAGTGTAAGTTTGGTGGCCCTGCCAGGCATGGGGTGTTTGAGCTTCATCATCCTTGAGGTCCCTTTCAACCCAATGAGGTTGAGGTGCAGCCATGAGGGGTCTGGAGAACCTGATGAGGCTGATGGGGAGCCAGGATGGGTCAGCGTGGAGAAGAGGAGCACAGGGGAGACCTCAAGGCTCCTGAAGGGAGGTTGTGATGAGCTGGGGGTCCCGTGTAACAGTACTTAACTGGTTACGGGGTCTATGGGGTGGCTATGGGTTCTCTATGGGTCCCAATGGGTCTCTATGGGTCCCAATGGGTTCGTATGGGTCCCTATATGTCTCTATGTGTCCTTATGTGTCTCTATGTGTCTCTATGGGTTCTGAAGGGAGGTTGTGATGAGCTGGGGGTCGGCCCGTGCTCCCGTGTAACAGTGATGGGATGGGAGGGAACAGCCCTGAGTTGTGCCAGGGGAGATTCAGGCTGTTCATGAGGAAAGAGTGCTGCTCCTATAGAGTGGCTGGGGGCTGCAATGGGCTGCGCAGGGGGTGGTGGAGATGGAGATGCCACGTTGAGGGCCGTGGTTGAGTGAGAGCTATTGGTGATGGGTGGGTGGTTGGAGTGGGGGAGATCAGAGGGCTTCTCCAACCTTGGTGATTGTGGATGGGGGGTTGGGGTGGGCATGGGGAGTGGAAGATGATCAGAATGGGGGAATTGGAGGGGTGGGATGGGGGAGGGACCCTTCGAATAGGTGCAGGGGGACTCACTGGGTAGACAACAGGGGACTCTATGACTGAGAGGGATATTAGAAGGGGTAAAAGGATCAGAAAGGGAAATAGGAGGCATGGGAGGGGATGGGATGGGATGGGAGGGTAAGGACCCTTAGGGTAAGAATAGGGGGAGTCGCTGGGGGGGGACAGAGGAGCTGGTGGACAGAATGGGGTGTTTCATGGAGGGTGAGGAGGTGGATAGGGGGCTCTAGGGGTCAGAATTGGGGCTGGGTGTGGGGATATTGGCTGGGTGGGGGGATATTGGTGGGGGGAGAGGATCAGAATGGGGGAATAGGAAGGGTGGGATGGGGTGAGGTTTGGGAATGGACCCCAGGGGTCAGAATGGAGTTAGGGAACTGAGGTGGGGGGGGAGTCAAAGAGGGCTGTAGGGATCAGAATAGGGGAACTGGAGTGGGGGGGCTCTAAAGGTCAGATGGGAGGGGGACCAGGGGGGACAGTGTGACCCTGGGGGTCAGAGAGAGGGATAAGGAGGGAGGAAGGGGGGGTGTTGGGAGGGTGGAAAGGGGGGCAGTGAGGGACCCTGCATTGAGGGGGGGGGGACACCCCGCAAACACCCACCCAACTCAGCCCCATCAGCTCCTCCCTTCCCCCAACCAGCCTCGAGGCGGGCAGAAAGTTATCAACATCTCTTCATTGAATGATCAATCCCTAATTAAAACCCTCTGGTAGACATCAGAGTTTAGGGGTTTTTAGGGTTTATTAGGGTTTTTTAGGGTTTTTTAGGGGTTTTTAGGGGTTATAGGGTTTTTTTTAGGGGTTTCCATGGATTTCCACTCTGTAAATGCAGGTGTATTCCGCGTTCCCCCAGTTGTTCTGCACCTCCAGTTTGATCTGGCGGTAGGATTGAAGGGGCTTCTCCTGTCAATACAAAGAGGAGAGGTTTTGTTATGGGTCAGAGGGGGACCAGAGCCCCATATTGCCCCATAGATCCCAATGTTCGCCCCATAGATAAAGGTAAACCTAATAGATAGTCATTGATTTCCTGGAATTTGGATCCATATTCAGGAGTTGTTTAGCATTCAGACCCCCCGCCTGTTATCACCCATCTTATCAGTGTGGGAATCAAACGTTGTTTCTGCATTTAGAACAAGATAAGATTCTTTTCTTTCAAGGTCTCAGTATATAAGTGAAGCAGTAGCAGAGGAGAGGCTTCGTTATGGGCATGGGAAGAGCCACAGCACACAAAGTGCTTCCAAAGGCTTCCAACAGGGACCCTGCGGGAGTCGACCATGTTGGAGAGCAGAGGGTGGGCAGGAAAGCTCTTTCTTCCCATGCCTTGCAGGCAGCCCGGCCCTCCCCCCTTGCACTTGCCATACTTGCATGTGGAAGGTCTGAGCGATCTCTCCGTCCACGTCATAAACGAACGACCCCAGCAGAGTCTCCCCTTCGTCCTCATCCACTCCCTGAAAGACAAGAGATGATGGCGGTCACACTTAGGCAGGCCATGCCATAAAGAACACACCAAGGCCAAAGGTGGGAGCCCTTCCAACCCTCTATTGGGTGTCTGTGGGGCCCTTATGGGGCTCTGTTGGGTGTCTGTGGGGCACTGTGTGTCTCTGTGGTGCTCTGTGAGCTCTTGTGTAGCTCTATGGGGTCTCACAGGGCTCTATGTGGCAGTTATGGGGCTCTGTTGGGTGTCTATGGGGCCCTTATGGGGCTCCATGGGGTGTCTGTGGGCACCTTAAAACTCTAAGGTTCTCTATGAGCTCTTGTGCAGGTCTATGGAGTCTTACAAGGCTCTTTGGGGCAGTTATGGGGCTCTGTTGGGTGTCTGTGGGGCACCATGAGGCTCTTTGGTTCTCTGTGAGCTCTTGTGTGACTCTATGGGGTCTTACGGGCATTATGGGGAGCTATGGGGTGTCTGTGGGGGCTCTATAAGGTCTTATGTTGTGGTTATGGTGCTCTGCTTGGTGTCTCTGGGGCTCTATAGGGGTTCTATGGGGTCTTATGGGGCTCTAATAGGCAATTATGGGGCTCTGTTGGGTGTCTGTGGGACAATGAGGGGGCTCTATGGGTTGTTTGTGGGCACTATGAGTCTCTTTGGTTCTCTATGAGCTCTTCTGTAGCTCTATGGGGTCTTATGTTGTGGTTATGGGTCTCTTTGGGTGGCTCTGGGGTTCTATATGGGTTCTATGGGCTCTTATGGGGCTCTATGGCAAAGCTTTTTCCTCGGGACCCTCCATTAGCAGCAGCAGGTAGAGCCTTACCAAGATGGCAAAGTCTCTGGGGGCGCTGCTGACATCCCCAGAGGGAGAGACTGCCTTGGAGACGTGCCACATGGTGACAGCTGTGGGCCAGATGTTCTCCGGCAGCTGGATGACTGCGTGGCCCCGAGAGCCTTGGAAAGCCCAGCAGCTGCCAGCAGAAACATCGGGCTGAAAGGAGAGAGACGCGTCCATCAGGCAAAGAGCCGCCAGAGCTGGATGGTGGGCAAGGAGCACAGACCTTGTCTGCTATGGGGCTGCCCGTCATGGAACGATACTCAAGGGACGGGAGGGCAAGATGCAAAGGGTTGGACAACAGCTCTGGGCTCAGTTGCCTTTCTCTGCTTGCACAGAGCCGGCGGGGCAGCCCTCCCAGCATCTGTCAGCCCAGCACCCTCCCAGCGCTGGTGTCAGTGATGTGGGGAAGAGTGTGGGATGAGCAGCAATGCTGGGCCAAGGGAAAGTAATGTGCAGCCAGATTGGGGGGAGGATGGAGGGGAAGGATTGGGGGGAGGATGGAGGGGAAGGGAGGATTGGGGGGTGGAAGGATGGGGAAAGGATGGGGGGGAAGGATTGGGGGAAGGAGGGGGGGAGAGTGGTGGGAGGAAGGGGAGGACTGGGGGGGAAGGATGGGGAGAAAGGATTGGGGGAAGAAAGGACTGGGGGAAGTAGGGGGGGCCCTTATGGGGCTCTATGGGGTTTCTGTGGATGGAGGGGGGGAAGCAAAGGGGGGGAGCCCACAGTCACCACTTCTTGTGCCTTACCTGCAAGAGGGTCTCGGGGGGCTTCGCGGAGGAAAAGAGGGGAGAAATCCAGCCTTTCCCACCATAACTCTCGGTTGTCCTCTCCGCATCAACAGTGGCACCTGAAATCAAGATGGACAGACGTGCACTGGGACGGCCCAGAGACGAGCTGAAGGACTGAATGCTCATTGCCCAAAGCTCTTGGCGGGGCTCTGGGGTGCAGAATTCCCCTCGCTGTGTGTATGGGAACTGCTGAGTCCCGGCCTGAAGCACTGACTGGGGCAAGGAGCCGGTCAGCCCTGGGAGCAGAGGAGAAGGGTTTGTCAAGTCTGAGAGATGGGGGGTTTAGATGGGATGTGAGGAGGAAATTCTTGACCACCAGTGGGCAGTGAGGCCCTGCAATGTGCTGCCCAGAGGAGCCATGGATGCCCCATTCCTGGAGGTGTAGGAGACCAGGTTGGATGGGGCCCTGAGCACCTTGATGCAAAGCCCTGTCAATGGCAGGGAGTTGGGCTGGGATGGTCTTAAGGTCCCTTCAGACCTCAGCCAGCCTAAAGCTCTATGAGACAACTGTGAGAGAAGGCAGAGCTGGGCAGGTTTTGGGGAGTGCCAGGCACAAAGCTGAGGGTAGTGAAGCTGTCGACATACCCAAGGATTTTAGAGCCCAGTTGGGCATCCAGTAGCTGTTTGCCATGACTTTCTCGATCTCCTGCCGTGTCAGCTGCAGAATTTCCTGGCAACAAATAAGGAATGGAGAGACAGCAGTGAGCACAAAGACAGGAGGTGGGTGTCCTACCCAAGAGCTAAGGGAAGGCTCCATGTCTTTCTAGGTGTGCCCTGATGAGCCACTGCACTCCAGAGACACAGCAAAGATGGACTTTGGGCTCTGCCTGATCCCCTTGTTGCCAGCCTTGTGTCTGCTGCACAACAGCCTGGGCAGGCAGGCAGAGGAAGGAGGAAGCAGTGCCATTACCTCTCTCTTCAGTCCATGGATCCCATTCTCCTCCAGGACATCAAACACTGATTCTACAATGAGCTCCTTCCTGGCCGACAGCTGAGTAGTTTCCATGTTTGGCTCTGGCCAAACTAGTGAGTTCCTAAAAGCAAAGCAAGTCTTGTTCAGCAATGTCCACCCTGCAGGTTCCAGTGCAATGGGGTGAAGGATTCCAATGGGTTGTGCCCTTCCATATCCGCCAGCCCCTTTCATTCCTTGGCTTTGCCAAGGGCTGTCTTCACTATACAGACGGGAAAGGCTGGAGCCCTGGGCACGAGGCGAAGGCGTGCATAGAGCACACAGCCAGCTGAGGCCATGCTACAGAACCAGGTGAGTGGCAAGGAAGTGTCCTTACCCCAGAGACAGGAGCTCATGCACAGGTCCTGCAGACACCACCTGGAAGAGAAAGGCATTGGATGGGAGGAAGCACGAGGAGCACAAGGAGCTTCCAAAGGAGCTTCCCAGGGAAACGATGGCAGAATTTCCAGCTGCTTCCCAGCACTTTGCAGAGGACCGCTGCCCAGTGTTGGGCTCTTCAGCCCTCCACGTGCTGCAGAGCATCTGATGCTTCTCCCTTTGCTTTCCCATCCCCTCCAGACTCCCCAGTGACACGGACGGGCCAAAGGCTCCTTCTTCCCATGCGCTGTTGCCTTCATCCCCAGTTCCGTGCTGGGCACTGGGAAGATGCTGCCACACCAAAGCCTGTCCTGCTGCCAAGGCAGCCCCCAGCCTGGCTCAAGGGCCCACCCTCTGTCTCAGCAGCGATGAGCCCATGGCCAAACTGTCCCCACGGAGGCAGAAGGGCAGAGCTATGGCCTCTGCTGCACAGCGTAGCACTGACCTGCAGGACATTTCTCCATGCTCCCAGTATCCAAAGGAAGGCTCCAGCTGTGGGGGACATCAGTCAGGAGAGACCATGAGTTTGCCAGGCTGCTCTGAGCCCTGCAGCCCATTTCCCTCCTCCCAACCCAGCGGGGACACGCCGTGTGGGACAGTCCCGCTCCCCGGCTGTGCTGGGATGGCTTTGGCTGGGGAACACTCACCAGAAAGGACCGCTAGAGGCAGGATGGGAGTCCTCCTTCCCCTCTCTTGGGCAACACATTGCCTAAGGGAGAGATCAGATGGTGGTTATCACGGCCCTGCACAGGGACACACACGGTCTCCTGGGATCCCTTTAGCAGACGGCTGCCATGGGTTCCTCTGCCCAGCAGAGATGTGAGTCCAGAGGGGGCCCTTTAGCAAGAGCTGGTTAGTGCCACAGCACCCGTGGGACACGTGAGAGTGAAGGGCTCTGCTGTGCCATGGAGGGCAGCAGCCTTGCCCCGTTCGGCTCTCCCCAGAGCAGGAGCAGGGCTGTGCCCACGGAAAGGGAGTTTGGGCTGCCTGGCTGGAGAAAGCCCAGCAGCACGCAGTGATTCTGGCTTCCCCTCCCCACATTCTGGGCCCTGCTGCACCCACCTGCCCAGCTGGGCTGGCATTTTGGTTCCTTTACTCCTACAGACACAGAGAATGGCTTGCTCTCCTCCCAGGACACAAGCACCTCTTCTCCACTCGCCTGCTCTGCACTCCTCACGGGACTGCAGTGCTGCACAGCTCTGCAGCGTGGCTCAGTAGGACGGCAGGTTCCGATGTCATAATGGCTGACAGCTGCCAAGGCCGAGTGACGCCTTCTATGAGCTCACAGGGTGTGCCCAGGAGGGACAGACCCCATGGGTTTGCCCCCAGCCCAAGGCTGGAATTCCCAGAAACAGCTCTGAGCACAGAGAGGAGCTCCTTTGGATGCCCTGGTAAAGATGTCTGTGGCATTGCACAAGAGGAGCTCCTTTGGATGCCCTGGTAAAGATGTCTGTGCTATTGCACAAGAGGAGCTCCTTGTGCAATGGGGCACCTGCCAGGCCAAAGGCCGACTAGGGAAGCCCTGCCAGGCCAAGAGCCTGCCGCCGGCCAGCAAACACCGGAAGGCCAAAAGCTGGCTGGCCAGCTTGGGGATTCCTACCAGGCCAACATCCAGCCTGCCTGGGGCTCACTGCCTGGCAACAAAATGGCTGACTGACCTGCTGGGCCTGTGAGGCCAAAAGCCAGCCACAAAGTTGGGGGCTACCTTGTCAGGCCTGAAGCTGGTAACCCGGTTAGGGGGGCCCTGCCAGGCTAAAAGCCAGCTGTCTGGTCTGGGGGGCACTGCCAGGTCAAAGGTCTGCAGGCGGGGGAAACCCTTCCAGGCCAAAAGCCTGCAGGCCGAGGTCCCTGCCAGGCCAAAACCCATCCTGTCCGAGGCTCCCTGCCAGGCTAGAAGCCGGCTGTCCGGCCTGTGGGGCCTGGGTTACCTTGCATTCCCTGATCATAGTTAGTGAAAGAAGTTTTCATCCTTAGATTGTTGCTGCTGCTCTCTTTGTTTCCTTGTGCCCAGCTCCCATCTCCCTACCCCTTTCCCTATTCCCTTCCCATTTGTCAGGGGCCCCACAGCCCTACTGCCCCTCTTCCCCCACCCCTGTCACGGGCAGATTGATCCAGATAACACCATGACAGAGATGTGTGTGTTTCTGGGATCTCCGTTCCACGTGGTTGCCATGCAACAGATGGCAGCAGAGACACCAAATTGGGTCTTGAGAAACAAGTCCTGTGGCGACATGGCACCCCAGAAAGAACCGAGTCTGATAATGGGACTCCTTGCAAACATTCCCTTATAAATACTTGGGCCAAAGATCATGGCACTGAGTGGGTTTATCATATCCCCTACCATGCACCAGCTCTGGTAAGACTGAAAGATACAATGGGTTGTTGAAAGCTATGCTGAAAGCAATGGGTGGTGGAACATTCAAGCACTTGGAGAAGAATTGGGAAGAAGCCACTTGGTTGGTCAGTACTAGAGGATCTGTCAGTCGTGATGGTCCCAGCCAATCCAGCCCCCTGCACACTGTAGAGGGAGATAAGGTCCCTGCAGTGCATGTGAAGAGCGTGTTGGGAAAAGCAGTTTGGGTCCTTCCAGCCTCTGGAAAGGGCAAACCTCTCCCTGGAACTGCTTTTGCCCAGGGAGCTGGGTGCACTCGGTGGGTGCTGCAGAATGATGGGGATGCTCAGTGTGTACCACAAGGGAATTTGATGCTGGGGGAGAGCAGTTGGTAATTCTGTCTATATATATGCATACAGACCCAAGTGCGTAAGGTGTTTTGATGGTGGTTTATTGGTGTGTAGATTTGTATATTAAGTAAGATGTTGTGATGTAAAGAAGCAATAGCAAAAATTAGCAAGCCATGACAGTCTTTATCCCTTGCCTTGAAAACACTTCCAGCTGTAGGGTTTTGTTCCTAAGCATCTCCCAGAGGCAAGGGGTCTCACAAGAGTCCTCAGTCGCTCTCCTTGTTCCTTTGATTTTCTTCAAGGAGATGGCATGCAGGAACGACACAGATGGGTCTCAATGGCACTAATGGACTCAGCAGCTGTTTTGCAGCCTCCGGTGGAGCTCTGTCTGTCCTGGGCACCCCATGCCCGCATCAGTGTGGGTAAGGTGTGTCCTTCCTGTGGTGTGGGGCTTCGGGCTTTGGAGACTGACGTCTGGGAGACCCCGTTTCTTTCCTTATGGGAGGCAGAAATCCAGATCTGATGGTTGAGGACTCCTTGGGTAGGCTGGACTCAGCACGAGATGCTGCTGCTGCCATCTCTTGTGTGGGAGACCTCGTTTCTTCCTTGATGGGTAGCAGCAACCCAGATGGGACAACAGAGAGCTCCTTGGGCAAGCTGGGCTCACCGTGAGATGTTGCTGCTGCCATCTTTTCAATAGGAGACTCCCTTTTTTCCCTTATGGGAGGCAGCAATACAGATCTGTTGGAGGACTCCTCGGGCAGGCTGGTCTCACCACGAGATGTTGATGCTGCTGCCATTTCCTTGGCTCGTTCCCACTCTTCCCTGTTCTTCTGAATCCTCTTCCTCAGAAGTATCACAGAGTCGCATGCCCGAAGCCTCAGCCTGGGTGGTGTGCCTGGGGTCTCCATGGACAGGCTGGACTCAGCCCTTGAGCAAGATAGTGGCTCTTGGCTGCAAGCTGTTGTCTGGTGGTGTGAGGCCTCAGCTTCCTGCAGCTTGGGCAGTGCAACCTCACGCTCGGCTTCCCCTGCTCCTCCTTCTTCATCGAGGAACTTGACCCGTCTTGTTCAGCCCAGCCCTTCTTGGTTATCGGTTCCCTCCTGGCCCTGCAGCTGGCAGCTCATTGGAGAATATTGGGGGACTCTGAGGAGCACTGGGGAGCAGTAGAGGACACAGGGGGGGCTCTGAGGAGCACTGGGGTGCAGTGGAGGGCATTGGGGGGCTCTGAGGGGGACTGAGGAGCAATGGAGGACACTGGGGAGGGCTCTGAGGGTCACTGGGGAGCTCTGAGGGACACTGGGGGCAATGGAGGGCATTGGGGTCTCTGAGGAGCACTGGGGTGCAGTGGAGGGCATTGAGGGGCTCTCAATATCTTATCATAGGATCATAGGATGGCCTGCATTGAGGAGCACTGTAATGATCATCTCGTTTCAACTGGTGCAGCTGGAGGCCATTCCTTCTCGTCCTATCATTGTTATGCAAGAGAAGAGACTGACCCCCAGCTCACCACGGCCTCCCTTTGGAAGTTATAGGGAGCAATAAGGTCTCCCCTGAGCCTTTTTTGTAGTGAGGGGCCCAACAATGAACACAGCACTGGAGCTGCAGCTCTGGATCTCATTTGGCACTGGGGTGCACCCTTTTGCTAAAGGGGTTCAATCTTTGGCCCTTTTGAGAGGGCTTCACCCTTTTATTTCTTGGGGTTATGCAGTTTGCTGTAGGGCTGACCCATTTGGCCTCGGGGTTCTGCTTTTAGGTTCCATTTCTCCCCATTTTCCATCTCTATCCCCCTCCAGGGCTCCATAGCAGAGACACTTTATCTTTGCTGCAGCCTTCATGGATAAACTGCAGTGGGCAGAAGAGATGCATGCAGACAAAGCAGCAGGCATCTGAGTGCAGAGGGATGCTGCCCATCCCATTTCTCTTCCCATCTACGTCTGCTCTCACTCTGTGCTTTTCAAGGGGTGGATCTTTTCCCACCTCCTGAGCCTCCCCTGCTCAGCAAAGAGGCACAACCACCAAATTGAGGGGAATAATAGGTAGGTATTTATTGAGGGCTTTCTTAACAACCAATTGGAGGTAACATTGGCTAATGGGCTAATTACAATGAGAGGCCGTTAGCATAGGCCACGGCTGCTTTGATGAGTCAAAGAATGAAAGAAGACCAAGAGAAAAGACAGAAAACAGGGAAGGAGGGACAGAGAGGCAGCAAAGCGAGGTGGTTCAGTGCTGGTAGATCCAGCCACGTCCTGCTGTCGGGTGCGGATCTTCCGTCTGATGGGCCGTCGGAGGTTTGTTGTTCAGCTGACAGCGGCTCCCGATGACAGTCCAGACCGATTTCCAACAAGTCCAACGTGGTGGCACTCAGCCGCCTGCCAGCACTGCCCCACTGCTGTGCCTGGGGGCAGGAGCACAGGACAGGCCCCTTCCATGTGGACAGAGCCCTGTCCCCTGCCCCAGCACGCAGCCCCGAGCTGGGAGGGGTTATTGAGCTGGGCGGTCAGATGGGCAGCAGCCCATCACAGACCACACGCAGGGTCCTGCTTGCAAAGTACGCCACGGGAGCGTACATTGGCTGGGGCAGCACCCGCAGCAGAAGCCGATAGAGCAGCTCCTGGTCATAGTGCCGGGCGTAAAATAGGGCAAAGCCCAGCACAGCAATGAGCAGCAGCTGGAGGCAGACCAAGATGAGGCAGATGGTCCTGTGGGGCAAAAGAGGGGTCCTGGCCATCAGCCCACTGATGGGAGCCCGGCTGCTGTTGGCTGGGCACAGGGCAAGGAGGGGAGACTCACTGCATCCAGAAGGAGAGCCCACGTCTCCTGGCCCGCTCCTTCTTCTCCTGTAGGTGAAGATGGGGCAGGGATGGTGGTCAGGGCCCGCTGCGCAGCAGGGCTTCATGCAGGACTCGGGAGCCCAGCAGCACAACGGTGCTGCAGGGAGCCCTGTCCCCAGGGAGACCTCTGTTGGATGGGGTGAGGGTGCTGTGTGTTCTGCCCCTTACCAGCTGTGCCTCCACCAGCTCCGGCAGCACAGCTCCAGGCACGCGCTCTACCTCCAGCTCCATCTGATGCTGCCGCCTGTGGGCAACAAGGCTTGGTTGGAGGCTGCCGGCCTCTGTCACCGCGGGGGCTCCCCAGCAGCGTGTGCCCACCCCAGGGCTGGGACGGGGCCGCTCTGCCACACCATGCAGGAAGCAGAGCCCCATCCCCAGCAGCGCTGCACCCATTGCTGCCCCAGGTGTGTCAGAGACCCCCGTGTGCAGGCGTGGGGTGCAGGGTCCCATGGGTGGCTCCCACTCACCAGGCACCCTCCAGCTCCAGCTCCTCCCGCTCCTCTCGCAGGCGCTGTTTCTCCCGCCGCAGCACCTGGCAGACAAAAGGCTGAGCTCCATGTCCACAACACGGGGGTGGGCAGCCCCGCTCCCCTCGCCCCTCCACACTACCTCCATCTCCTCGCTCCCAGCCTTCAGCTGCTCCTCCAGCTGGGCAATGAGCTGCTTCTCCTGCAAGACAACAGCTGTAATGAGGGCTGGCCGCGTTGGGACCCACGGACCCGAGGGATGGGGACCGAGGTCCTCCTGCACAGCCAGAGGCGTGAGGATGCCGAGCTGTGAGGACGAGCCCTCACTGCCCCCTACCTGCTCCAGCTCCTCCTTACGGGCAGCCGTTCTTTCAGCCCGTATTTGCTGGGCGTCCTGTGGGAAAGAGAAGAGCAGCGGCCGTCAGGGCACCGGCGCTCCCACGGGGCTCCGTCCCCTCCTGCCTCCTCCATCGGGGCAAGCAGGGCCTGCAGGGCTGGAGCTGCAGACCCACACGAGGGCACTTCTCCCACCGCACCCCACACAGCAGCATCTGCTCACCTTCAGCAAAGACGCCCTGGCCGCGGCCGTGCGGTTCTCCATCATCCGCTCATAAGCCTGTGCGAGGGGAAAGGAGCGGCGTTGGCACCCGGCTCTCTGCTGCCATGCCGTGGGCAGGGTGCCCTCCAGCCGGCAGCTCGGCCCTTCTGTGCCCGTCCACCCAGAGCTCACCTGCTCCAGCTGCTGCAGCAGCTCCACGCGCTGCAGAGCTGTTAATGTTCCGCTGGCAAACTGGGCCCGCATTGCTGCACCACTGGCACAGCTGCTCGCAGGACCTGCACCGCCTGCAGAATGGGGCCGGCAGGTTCGGCGCTGACCCACTGCCCCTGCCCCACCCCGGGGGGGCTCTGTGAGGTCAGCGCGACATTGTGACGTCACCAGCACAGGAGGGTCCTGGGAGGTCACAGGGACAGAACGTGGTTTGTGCTGGAAGAGTCCTTGAAGGTCATTAAGAACCAGAGAATGCCCTCTCTTTGGGTTCCCATATCCCATCCTTATGGAACCAACAGATCTCTTTTCTTTAGCAGCCCTATTCTCATCTCTTTTGGTCCCCAACCCCCGTTCTTCTCCCTTTCAGCTCCCCCTTCCTCTCTATTTGGCACTCCCAAGTCTCTAGGCACCTTTATTTCCCTCCCCTTAGTCTCCCTGCCCCTCTGCCCTGCCCCTATTTCCAACCCCAACCGTCCAGGTGAGCGGCACGGGGACACTACAGCCCCACAGGGCACTTGGGGGACCCTGCGTGTCTCCTCAGCCCTGAGGACCGGGCATCAGGGGCTGGGAATTAATTGATGGCATGGAGGGGACTGTCCGTGGCCTGTTCCAGGGGGACCTGGGCACTGTCACCTCCAGCCCTTCCTTTGTGCTCTATGGGGCTGTGAAGAGGAACGGATCTGGAGGGGGCAGGCTCAGGGTGCCCTATGGATGGCCAGAGTCACCATGCAGGTGGGACAGGGGATGTGGCTTCTGTCCCCAGGGGACCCACATTCTGCCCCAGGTCTCTCGGCTGCTGCCAGTCCTTCTCCTGCCCTGAGTCCTTGGGGACAAACCCTGCAGGGACAAGGCTCCTCCTTGCCAGTGCTGCCCTCTGGTGCCCAGTGAGGACCCCGATGATCAGTGACACCCTCTGATGATCAATAAATCCCTCAGCAAACCTACACTCTGTGTGTCCGTGTCCTTGTTCTCATGCTCAGCAGGGACTGGCCACCTCACAGTTCTGGGAGGCCTCCCCAGCTCCATGCCATGCACACCATGTCCTGCACCCCTGTGGGCTTCCCCTCCCTCACTCATCATCTGCTCCAAAGTCCTAAAGGATGGAGCTCCTCATGCTGCCATCAACCCCAGTACCCTCCCTCTGCTCTCTCTCAGTTCCTCCGTACATTTCCTCCCAAACCCTTCACCCTTTGATCCACCTCTGCATGGACACAGTGTGACCACAACACCCTCCTTTTACCATCACTGTGATGGTGATGATGGTTTGGGGTTGGTGGTGGTTTGGGGTTGTTGGTGGTGGTGATGGGGATGGTGGTTTGGGAGTGGAGGTGATGGGGATGATGGTGGTTTGGGGTTGGTGGAGGGATGATGGTGGTGCTGGTTTGGGGTTGGTGGTGGTGGTGGTGATGGGTGTGATGGTAGTGATGGTGGGGAGAGATGGGGATGATGGTGGTGATGGTTTGGGTTGGTGGTGATGGGGATGGTGCTGGTTTGGGGTTGGTGATGGTGGCGATGGTGCTGGTTTCGGGGGGGTGGGGATGATGGTGGTTTGGGGTTGGTGATGGGTGTGATGGGGATGGTGCTGGTTTGGGGTGATGGGGATGATGATGGTGGTGTTGGTTTGGGGGTGATGGAGATGGGGATGATGATGATGATGGTTTGGGGGTGGGAAGGATAGGGATGATGGTGGTGATGGGGATGATGGTGGTGCTGGTTTGGGGGTGATGGTGATGATGGTTTGGGGTTGGAAGGGATGGGGATGATGTGGGTGCTGGTTTGGGGTTAGTGATGGTGGCGATGGGGATGATGGTGGTGATGGTTTGGGGTTGTCGTTGGTGGTGATGGGGATGATGGTTTGGGGTTGGTGGTGATGGGGTTGATGGTGGTTTGGGGTTGTTGGTGGTGGTGATGGGGATGGTGGTTTGGGGTGGTGGGGATGGGGATGATGATGGTGCTGGTTTGGGGTTGATGGTGATGGGAGAGATGGTGGCGATGGTTTGGGGTGGTGGGGATGGGGATGATGATGGTGGTGATGGGGATGATGGTGGTGCTGGTTTGGAGTGGAGGTGATGGCGAAGATGGTGGTGATGGGGATGATGGGTGTGATGGTGGCGAGAGATGGGGATGGGGATGATGGTGGTGCTGGTTTGGGTTGGTAATGGAAATGATGGTGGTGGTGATGGTTTGGGGTTGGTGGTGATGGGGACGATGGAGGTGATGGGGATGGTGGTTTGGGTTTGGTGGGGATGAGGATGATGATGGTGATGGATTGGGGTGGTGGTGATGGGGATGATGGTGATGATGGTTTGGGGGTGATGGGGATGATGGTGATGATGGTTTGGGGGTGGTGGTGATAGGGATGATGTTTTGGGGTTGGTGGTGATGGGTGTGATGGAGGTGATGGTTTGGGGGTGGTGGTGATGGGGATGATGGTGGTTTGGGGTTGGGAGTGATGCTGGGGAGAGATGGGGATGGGGATAATGATGGTGATGGTTTGGAGTGGAGGTGATGGGGATGATGGTGTTCTGGGGTTGGTGATGGGTGTGATGGGGATGGTGCTGGTTTGGGGTGATGGGGATGATGATGGTGGTGTTGGTTTGGGGGTGGTGGTGATGGGAATGATGATGATGATGATGGTTTGGGGGTGGGAAGGATAGGGATGATGGTGGTGATGGGGATGATGGTGGTGCTGGTTTGGGTGTGATGGTGATGATGGTTTGGGGTTGGAAGGGATGGGGATGATGTGGGTGCTGGTTTGGGGTTAGTGATGGTGGCGATGGGGATGATGGTGGTGATGGTTTGGGGTTGTCGTTGGTGGTGATGGGGATGATGGTTTGGGGTTGGTGGGGATGGGGATGGGGGTGGTGCTGGTTTGGGGTGACGGGGATGATGATGGTGGTGATGGGGATGATGGTGGTTTGGGGGTGGTGCGGATGGGTGTGATGGTGGTGATGGTTTGGGGTGGGAAGGATAGGGATGATGGTGGTGATGGGGATGAAGGTGGTGCTGGTTTGGGATGATGATGGTTTGGGGGTGGTGGTGATGATGGTGGTGCTGGTTTGGGGGTGATGGATGTGATGGTGGTGGTGGTGGGTGTGATAATGGTGATGGTGGGGAGAGATGGGGATGATGGTGGTGATGGGGATGGTGGTTTGGGGTTGGTGGGGATGGGGATGATGGTGGTTATGGGGGGGTGGAGGGATGATGGTGGTCCTGGTTTGGGGTTGGTGATGGGTGTGAAGGTGGTGCTGGTTTGGGTTGATGGTGATGGGGATGGGGATGATGGCTTGGGGTTGGTGGTAATGGGGTGTGATGGAGGTGATGGTTTGGGGGTGATGGGGATGGTGGTGGTGGTGATGATCTGGGGGTAGCAGTGATGGGGATGATGATGGTGCTGGTTTCACGTGGGGGTGATGGTGGGGGATGATGGTGGTGCTGGTTTGGAGTGGAGGCGATGGCGATGATGGTGATGGTGGTTTGGGGTTGGTGGTGATGGGATGGTGCTGGTTTGGGAGGGGTGGGGATGGGGATGGTGGTGGTTTTAGGGTGGTGGAGGGATGATGGTGGTGCTGGTTTGGGGTTGGTGGTGGTGGTGGTGATGGGTGTGATGGTAGTGATGGTGGGGAGAGATGGGGATGATGGTGGTGATGGTTTGGGTTGGTGGTGATGGGGATGGTGCTGGTTTGGGAGTGGTGGAAATGGGGATGATGATGGTGGTGATGGTCTGGGGGTGGCAGTGATGGGGATGATGATGATGGTGATGGTTTGGGGTTGGGGGTGATGGGGATGATGGTGGTGTTGGTTTGGGGTTGGTGGGGATGATGCTGGTTTTAGGGTGGTGGAGGGATGATGGTGGTGCTGGTTTGGGAGTGGTGGTGATGGGTGTGATGGGGATGATGGTTTGGGGGTGTGGGTAGTGGTGATAGAGATGATGTTTTGGGGTTGGTGGTAATGGGGTGTGATGGAGGTGATGGTTTGGGGGTGGTGGTGATGGGGATGATGGTGGTTTGGGGTTGGTGATGGTGGGGGATGATGGTGATGGGGATGAAGCAGGAGAGTTGTGAGATCCAAAGGGAATTGATCAATTGACCCCCCCCCCGTCCACATTATCCCCACAAATACCCCCATATCCCCATTAACCCCCCCCATATACCCCCCATATCCCCATTAACCCCCCATATGCCCCCCATAATCCCATTCATCCCCACAAATAACCCCATTAACCCCCTTATATACCCCCCGTATGCCCATTAACCCCCCAAATATCCCCATTAGTCCCCAAATAACCCCATTAACTCCCCAAATAACCCCATCAACCCCCTCATATACCCCCCGTATCAGCATTACCCCCCAAATACCCCCAAATAACCCCATTAACCCCCCAAATAACCCCAAATATCCCCATTAATCCCCCATATACCCCCCATAATCCCATTAATCCCTCCACATAACCCCATATGCCCCTGAATAACCTCATTAATCCCCCAAATACCCCCAAATATCCCCCCATATACGGCCCATAACCCAAAATATCCCCATTATTCCCCCAAATAACCCCATTAACCCCCCAAATAACACCATTAATCCCCCAAATTACCCCATATAACCCCATTAACCCCCATTAGCCCCCACAAACACTCCCAAATAACCCCATTATTCCCCCAAATAACCTCATTAACCCCCCAAATAGCCCCAAATAACCCCATAAATTCCTCAAATAATCTCATTAACCCCAATTATCCCCAAATAACCCCATTATTCCCCCCAAAAACCCCACTAATCCCATATAACTCCATTAACCCCATATAACTCCATATAACCCCATATAGCCCCATATAACCCCATATAACCCCATATAAGCCATATAACCCCATAGGACCCCATAGAACCCCATAGAACCCCATATAACCCATATAACCCCATATAACCACATATAACCCCAAATAACCCCATATAACCCCATATAACCCCATGTAACCCCATATAACCCATATAACCCCATATCTCCCCATATAATCCCATATAACCCCATATAACCCCATATAACCCCATATAACCCAGATAAGCCCATTAACCCCATATAGCCCCAATTAACCCCAATTAACCCCAATTAACCCATATAACCCCATATAACCCCATATAGCCCCATATAACCCATATAACTCCAGTTAACCCTATATATAACCCTATATAACCCCATATAACCCCATGTAACCCCATATAACCCCATATAACCCCATATCTCCCCATATAACCCCATATCTCCCCATATAACCCCATATAACCCATATAACCCCAAATAACCCCATATAACCCCAATTAAACCAAATAACCCATATAACTCCAGTTAACCCTATATATAACCCCATATAACCCCATGTAACCCCATATAACCCCATATAACCCCATATAACCCCATATAACCCCATATAACCACATATAAACCATATAACCACAAATAACCCCATATAACCCCATATAACCCCATATAACTCCAGTTAACCCTATATATAACCCCATATAACCCCATATAACCCCATTAACCCCATATCTCCCCATATAATCCCATATAACCCTATATAACCCCATATAGCCCAGATAACCCCATTAACCCCATATAGCCCCAGTTAACCCCAATTAACCCCATTTAACCCATATAACCCCATATAACCCCATATAGCCCCATATAACCCATATAACTCCAGTTAACCCTATATATAACCCTATATAACCCCATATAACCCCATGTAACCCCATATAACCCCATATAACCCCATATCTCCCCATATAACCCCATATAACCCATATAACCCCATATAACCACATATAACCACATATAAACCATATAACCCCAAATAACCCCATATAACCCCAATTAACCCCATATAACCCATATAACTCCAGTTAACCCTATATATAACCCCATATAACCCCATGTAACCCCATATAACCCCATATAAGCCCATATAACCCATATAACCCCATATAACCCCATTAACCCCATATCTCCCCATATTATCCCATATAACCCCATATAACCCCATATAACCCAGATAACCCCATTAACCCCATATAGCCCCAATTAACCCCAATTAACCCCATATAAACCATATAACTCCAGTTAACCCTATATATAACCCTATATAACCCCATATAACCCATATAACCCCAAATAACCCCATATAACCCATATAACCCCATATAACCCCATATAACCCCTTATAACCCCATATAACCCCATATAACCCCATATCACCCCATATAACCCCATATAACCCCTTATAACCCCATATAACCCCAAATAACCCCATATAACCCCATATAACCCCATATAACCCCTTATAACCCATATAACTCCATATAGCCCCATATAACCCATATAACCCCATATAACCCATATAACCCCAATTAACCCCATATAACCCCATATAACCCCAGATAACCCCATATAGCCCCATATAGCCCCATATAACCCCATTAACCCCATATCTCCCCATATAACCCCATATAGACCCCATATAACCCCATATAACCCCATATAACCCCATATAACCCCATATAGCCCCATATAGCCCCATATAACCCCATATAACCCCATTAACCCCATATCTCCCCATATAACCCCATATAACCCCATATAGACCCCATATAACCCCATATAACCCCATATAACCCCATATAACCCCATATAGCCCCATATAACCCCATATAACCCCATATAACCCCATATACCCCATATACCCCATATAACCCCAAATAACCCCATATAACCCCATATAACCCCATATAACCCCATATAACCCCATATAACCCCATATAGCCCCATATAACCCCATATAACCCCATATAACCCCATATAACCCCATATAACCCCATATAGCCCCATATAACCCCATATAACCCCACATAACCCCATATAACCCCATATA